>NC_054378.1:27285236-27395236 GCF_017654675.1 Xenopus laevis | reverse complement strand
GCTGCCAAACAAATAGATTTTAGGTGAAAAGCAACGGACAAAATGATAAAAGAATACATTAAAAAATTGTTCTAAAAGCCCCCCTTGGCTTGTTGCCAATGTGGTCATTGCAACTAAAAGCAAGAACCAAATTTAAACAGAGGAAATCCTGTATTGAAGTCTTTCACAAGCATACTGGTATCAAAATACGCTCGTAGACAGCAGACAATTGTTAGAAACATACGAAAAGATCAGTGGCATCTGAATTCTTAACCTTTGAAATAGCGTATATAACCAGGTACTAGGAGAATCAAAGATTCCCCTATTTTTAGGGGTTAATTGGTGGTAAGTGAGAATCCTTGTGAGACGTGTGTGCCTCCCAGGACCTTGAGATCCCCTTTTTTTGAACTTCTGATTAATTGATGTGTTAAACTATTGTGTACTGTAAGTGTAATATATGATATGATACTTTCTGTGCACATGCCACTGATCTTTTTGTATGTATTTTAAACAAATATCTGCTTTTAATGATGTAAGCATAAAGTGTGCATATTTGGATACAATTATACTTGTGTGAGCCCTGAGTACAGGATTTCATCCATTCTTATATGATTCTTTGCATTCAGTTGTGATTTTTGATACCCAGAGAAGCTCTCATTGTATTTGCAGTATTATAAAGTTACTGAATTATACAATTAGTGGTCATTGCCCCTGACTCTCTACCCTGGCTCTACCCTGGTAGCAAAAGCCTCTGGCGCATACAAATTCTATTGCTTTATTGCTTGAATTCCTGTTGGCAGTTAGAGCATTTCCCTGCCAGCAGATGGGAAACCTGTTTAAACTTACACGTGTGTTTAACCCTTTCCCCGCCAGCCATTTTGTCCTAAATGCGAAAATCTACTGCCAAGCAGTTTTTAGACGTTTTGTACTCTTTCACTTTTAGGGCGTTGGGGGGGGGGGTCTTTTAGTTTACCCAGGAAGACAATATATTGTATTTTTCAGGATGACATGAGCTTTCAAAATATGCTAGAATTTTGGTGTCATTTTACTTCTATAAAAAAAATATAGGCTTCTACATGTCTAATAAAATTTAAAAAATTGTTTCACAAAGTACAATCGCATATATTTCTGATATGTGATTGTACTTTGTGAAACATAATTTATTATATGTACGAGAACACAGCCGATTTGTAAAGGTATATGTCTCCTGAACACGTCAATACCAAATAAATAAATATATATATATATATATATATATATATATATATATATATATATATATATATATATATATATATATATATATATATATATATATATATATATAGTGTTATGGAGATTTCTCACTTGTATTGATCAAAATCTACAAGCAGTACACTACCAAATTTCCAAAGCACCGCTCCACAAACTGCATACTTCTGATTTCAAGGCCAAACATTCCACTAACAGCAGGTTTACCTTAGAAAACTACCCATTATTAGAAAGAACAGATTCTGGAGAATCCATAATGGGTTCTGTATATCTATGTACTCCAAACTACCAAGTTACAATTCATTCCTAAAGTTATAATTTTATATAGAAATTGGTGTATTTTCTGAAAAATTACCGCAAAGCTTCCAATCTACAGCATCATACCGGCCACACATTAGGTACCAATGTAAAACACCCTAAATATGATTGTCAGGAGTCCACTGAACAGTTTGATGCTGAATATGTATAGGTTTACCTAAGCATGTGGCATATAGGGGCCCCAAAATGTATACACCCCATATGAGCTATCCGTTCTGTAATTCCAGATACTGCAAAATCAACACATTTACATAGTTTGGGGGGGGGTAAAGATATAAAAAAAAAAGTACGTTCACCCCAGAAAACCATATATTTTTGGAAAGTACACATTCCCGAATCCAAATTGGGTATGCATGTTTTTCTACTCCAAAGCACCAAGCTGCAATCCTTTCCTAAATTTGGCAATTTTGGTGACATTTTCAGAAATTACCTCAAAACTTCCAACCTGCAGCATCGTATTTCCCACATACTATTAGGAATCAAGACAAATCACCCCAAATATGAAAGCCAGTTTTTCAAATTCAAAGGTTTTTATTATTTTAACATTTTCAGAACAACCTCACAGTAGATATCAGTCAAGCATTGGTATAAAGGAGGAAACAGTTATTAGGATTGGCTTGTTGCTGAACTAACGTCCAATCAGAGGCTGTTGAAAGAGAAGAACGAAGAGTAGAAGATAAATGAGAGAAGAAGGGAAAAAGAAAAACAAGGAGGAAGGTTGGGGAGGGAAAGTGGGGGGGCAAATAGAGTCAGAATTGGGCCATCTTACAGAAATGAGGTCAGTTGGGCGCCAAATCTGCCTTCTTTCTTTTCTGGGTATAGGCCTATGTCAATCAATATATATATTACATAGTTACATAGTTACATAGTTAAATTGGGTTGAAAAAAGACAAAGTCCATCAAGTTCAACCCCTCCAAACACCTATCCCTACTTTTAATTAAATTCTATATACCCATACATATACTAACTATAGAGCTTAGTATCACAATAGCCTTTGATATTATGTCTGTCCAAAAAATCATCCAAGCCATTCTTAAAGGCATTAAAGGAAAACTATACCCCCCAAACAATGTAGGTCTCTATAAAAAGATATTGCATAAAACAGCTCATATGTAAAACCCTGCTTCATGTAAATAAACCATTTTCATAATAATATACTTTTCTAGTAGTATGTGCCATTGGGTAATCATAAATAGAAAATTGCCATTTTAAAAAATAAGGGCCGCCCCCTGGGATCGTAGGATTCACTGTACTCACAAACATACCAACAAACCATACATGTTAGGTCACATGAGCCAATTAACAGACAGAGTTGTGTCTTTTGCTTCAACACTTCTTCCTGTTACAGTTAGAGTTGAAGTATTTCTGGTCAGGTGATCTCTGAGGCAGCACACAGACCATCACGAAATGGTGGCTCAAGGCAAGAGATGTAAAAGGGCAAAATTTACTTAAATATATATTCCAGTTGGTAAGATTCTTTACTATGCCACTTAATATGATATGAACTATCTGTTGCTTAAGTGTTCATTTTGGGGGTATAGTTTTCCTTTAACTGAATTAGCCATCACAACATCACCCGGCAGTGCATTCCACAACCTCACTGTCCTGACTGTGAAGAACTCCCTACGTTGCATCAAATTAAAGTTCTTTTCTTCTAGCCTAAAGGGGTGGCCTCTGGTACGGTGATCCACTTTATGGGTGAAAAGGTCCCCTGCCATTTGTCTATAATGTCCTCTAATGTACTTGTAAAGTGTAATCATGTCCCCTCGCAAGCGCCTTTTTTCCAGAGAAAACAACCCCAACCTTGACAGTCTACCCTCATAATTTGTCTTCCGTCCCTCTAACCAATTTAGTTGCACGTCTCTGCACTCTTTCCAGCTCATTTATATCCCTCTTAAGGACAGGAGTCCAAAACTGAACTGCATACTCCAGATGAGGCCTTACCAGGGACCTATAAAGAGGCATAATTATGTTTTCATCCCTTGAGTTAATGCCCTTTTTTATGCAAGACAGAACTTTATTTGCTTTAGTAGCCACAGAATGACACTGCCCAGAATTAGACAACGTGTTATCTACAAAGACCCCTAGATCCTTCTCATTTAAGGAAACTCCCAACACACTGCCATTTAGTGCATAACCTTGCATTTATCAACATTGAACCTCATTTTCCAGTTTGCTGCCCAGTTTTCCAGTTTAGGCAAATCACTCTGCAAAGTGGCAGCATCCTGCATGGAACCTATAGTTCTGCACAATTTAGTATCATCTGCAAAAATAGAAACAGTACTTTCAATTCCCACCTCCAGGTCATTAATAAACAAGTTGAAAAGCAAGGGACCTAGTACAGAGCCCTGCGGTACTCCACTAACAACACTGGTCCAATTAGAAAATGTTCCATTTACCACCACTCTTTGTAGTCTATCTTTTAGCCAGTTCTCTATCCAGGTACAAATACTATGTTCCAGGCCAACATTCCTTAATTTAACCAGTAACCTTTTGTGTGGCACTGTATCAAATGCTTTAGCAAAGTCTAAGTAAATCACATCCACTGCCATCCCAGAATCGAGGTCTCTACTTACATTCTCATAAAAAGAAATTAAGTTAGTCTGGCAAGATCTATTACGCATAAAACCATGCTGGCACAAACTCATAGTATTATGATTTGCTATGAAGTCCAGTATCTTATCCTTTATTAACCCTTCGAAAAGCTTTCCTACCACTGACGTCAGACTAACTGGCCTATAGTTTTGAGGCTGAGAACGGGATCTTTTTTTGAATAGAGGCACCACATTAGCAATTCGCCAGTCTCTCGGCACTATGCCAGATCTCAATGAATCCTGAAAAATTAAGTAAAGAGGTTTGGCAATCACAGAGCTAAGCTTGCTAATTACCCTGGGATGAATACCATCTGGCCCTGGACCTTTGTTAATCTTAACATGTTCTAGTCTCTTTTGAATTTCTTCATGTGTGAACCATGCATCATTAGTTGTATTACTAGAATTGGGACTGTTAAGAAGGAAACCTTAACTTACTGGTTCCTCATTTGTGTAGACAGATGAAAAATATGAGTTCAGAATCTGCGCTTTTATTTTGTTTTCATCAACCAGCTGACCCCCCTCTGATAGTAATGGTCCCACCCCTTCCTGCTTCATTTTTTTACTATTAACATATTTAAAAAATAATTTTGGATTTTTTTTACTGCTAGCTGCAATATCCTTTTCTATAGCAATTTTAACTTGCCTTATAGCTTCCTTGCATGATTTATTGGCCTCCTTGTACCTTATAAATGTTTCGGCTGTACCAGCTAACCTGAAAGCCTTAAATGCACGTCTTTTCTTACCCACCTCAACACCAACACTTCTATTGAACCAAAAAGGTTTTGTCTTGCAACGACGTTCCTTGCTTACAAGTGGAATATACTGACAAGTATATTTATTAAGCAGCATTTTAAAGACTTCCCATTTTTGTTCTGTGTTTAACCCTGTGAAAAGCATTTCCCACTTAATATGTTGCAGAGATGCCCTTATTCTGTCAAAGTTTGCATGTCTGAAATTTAGTGTTTTAGTTACTCCCTTATAGAATTGCTTCTGCAACAGAATCTCAAAGGAGATCACTATTCCCTAAATGCTCACCCACACAAATGTTAGAGATGAGTTCAGTATTGTTAGTTCTTACAAGGTCCAAAAGAGAGTTATTCCTAGTAGGTTCTTGAACGAGCTGGAATAAAAAGTTGTCATTCAGCATATTTACAAACCTACTAGCTTTTTCTGTCTTAGCAACCCCATTACCCCAGTCAATGTCTGGATAATTGAAGTCACCCATAGCAACAACTTGACCCAGCTGTGAAGCCGCTTGTATCTGCAAGAGTAGCTGGGCTTCATACTCGACACTTATACGAGGTGGTTTATAGCATACACCAATGATAATTCTTTTTGTTACCTTTTTGCCCAGTCAAAATCTCTACCCAGAGTGATTCTACACCCTCACCAGTGCCAGCTATTGTTATTTCTTTAGCGCATGGCTTTAATTCAGGCTTTACATACAAACACACTCCTCCACCCTTTTTAATCCCTCTGTCCCTCCTAAAAATGGTGTAACCATTTAAATTCACAATCCAGTCACATGTTTCATCCCACCAGGTCTCCGTGATACCAATTATATCATAATTTTAGAGCATGCAATTAATTCCAGGTCTCCCATTTTACCTGACAAACTCCGTGCATTTGCCAGCATACAGCGTAGGTTACTACTTTTACTTTTGAAATTTGCATTACTTAGTGGAGAATTATATGTTAAGTTAGTATTATTCTGTTTTCCTTGTAACAGAGGGACCTCCTTAGCTGGTAAACTGTATGCCCCCCTCACTCCTCCCCCATGACCCCTTACTAACCCCACTGCCCCGTCTACCCTAGCTTTCCCATAATTCTTTATCTCACCCACCCCCCCTTGCCTAGTTTAAACACTCCTCCAACCTCTTAGCCATTCTTTCCCCTAGCACCGCCGACCCCCTTCCATTGAGGTGCAAACCGTCACGACTGTATAGGTTGTACCCCAACTTGAGCCACGCATTTAGCTCCCTAATCTCCGGCTGTTTTCCTAAACTTGCACGTGGCACAGGCAAAATTTCAGAAAAGATGACATTGGAAGACCTTTCCTTGATCTTAGAGCCTAGATCCCTGAAATCATTCTTTAAGGTCTTCCATCTACCATTTATTTTGTCATTAGTACCGATATGCACTAAGACAGCTGGGTCGTGCCCAGCCCCACCCAATAATTTGTCTATCCGATCAACCACATGCCGAACCCTGGCACCAGGTAGACAGCAAACTGTTCGGTTGTAGCGATCCGGACGACAAATTACCCTATCCACTTTCCTAATAATGGAGTCCCCTACAACCACAATCTGTTTAGGCCTGACTCTACTCTCCTCCCCCTCCACTTACAGATCCCCCACTTAACTCCGGTGTTTGTAACTCCACTTACAGATCCCCCACTTAACAAGCAAACACTTAAGAGAAGCTAACATATAGTTTAGTTCAGTTGGGAGGAGTAGTCTCATGACTGGTCTCGGAAGAAATATGCATCTTTCCACATTTGCAGAGTGATTGAGCTAAGTTGTAAATGCCTGCTGGACCCGAGCGCCATTTGTTCATGTATAAGGTTTGAGTCTATTAGTATCATTAGTTCCCTTTTGCTTGGTACTTCTGTCGTTTTCCAGTATCTAGGTATCAGGAGTCTGGTCGCCGTCAATATGTGAAAGATCAGGTGCTGTAATTGTTTCGGAAACTCATTGAGTTTATAATTTAGCAGCGCCAACGGTGGAGTTAGCTTCATTCGCAAGTGCGTTGCTTGTTCCAGGATTTGCTCTGTGGATATCCACAGATCTTGGATTCTTGGGCACTGCCACCATATATGCAGTAGATTGCCGTCTCTCTTGCAGTCTCTCCAGCAAGTTTTTGGGACATTCGGATAGTATTGATTGAGAGTGGTTGGAGTTTTGTACCATCTGTAGAATAGTTTCCTCGAATTTTCAATATGATTTGTGCACTTTGAAAGTTTGTACGCTGTGTTAAGCATTTTTATCCAGTGTGGCGTGGGTATTGTAATTTGGAGATCCTGCTCCCATTTTTCGAAATGCTTCGGTTTGGCGTCCATGTCATCTTCTGTGAGCAGTTTGTAGATTCGTGCTATGCCTTTGGGGCTATGTGAGTTGTGAATGAGTAATGATTCAAATGGCGTGCGTGTGACGCTGCTTGGCGCTCTGGTGGTTCCCAATAGGTGCTTTATCTGGAGGTATTTGTAGAAATCGCGAGCTGGCAGATTATATTCCTTGGTTAGCTGTTCATAGGTTTTGATGAGGGTGCCCTCGTATAGTTGCCTTACCGTAGTTACGTTTGCATTTCTCCAGTTCTGCAAGTTGAGGTTTGGGATGTTTGTTTCTAACAACTCCACTCCTGCCTGGTGTGCTGGGTAATTTAAGATTCGGTCCCTTTTAGA
This sequence comes from Xenopus laevis, assembly GCF_017654675.1. Lineage (NCBI taxonomy): Eukaryota > Metazoa > Chordata > Amphibia > Anura > Pipidae > Xenopus > Xenopus laevis. The sequence continues at coordinate 27,387,693 of NC_054378.1, read as the reverse complement.
GATCCTAGCCCAGATATTCATTGCTGTTCGAGTGGGTATGGTTTGCTGTGTGTTGCCCTACTGTTTCATGCATGTTCTTAGTCCATATGAGTCCTTTAAGCTTGAGAGGAGATATGGAGTCTTGTTCCAGTTGGAGCCAATGTAGTTCTTTAACTGCAAGGTTCCAGGCTCTCATTTGGTCCAGTACTGTGGCGTGGTAATAGGCTTCAAGACAGGGAACTCCAAAGCCTCCATCATGTATTCCTCGTTGCATAAATTTCTGTTTAATCCTGGGTTTCCGTTTAGCCCAGATAAAGTCTTGAATGGTTCTTTGCGCCTTTGCGAAAATATGTTTGTGGAACTGCTATCGGTAAAGTCCTGTAGAGATAGATGAATTGAGGCAATATCATCATCTTGATAGTTGCGATTCTACCCAAACATGACGTGTATAGAGGGGACCATTTCTGTAATTGTTCCTGTACTTCTGTTAATAGCTTGGGATAGTTCGCTTCATACATTGTGGTTGCGTTACTGGCTAGTTCAACACCTAGATAATTTATAGAGTGGGACTGCCATTGGTAAGTGTATCTGGCTTGCAATTTACGTATGCTCTCTTTTGTCATTCCTATCGGCAAAATATGTGATTTTGACTCATTAAGTTTATAGTAGGAAATAGAGCTGAAAGTTCTGATAATTTGTGTGACAGCTTCTAGGGATGTCTCTGGATCTGTTAGTGTCAGAATGATGTCGTCAGCAAACATTGCGAGTTTGTGCTGTATATTTGCCACCTGTATGCCCTTTACAGACATTGAGTCCCTGATTGTTCTGGCAAGGGGTTCCAACGTAAGGTTAAAGATGAGAGGTGATAATGGGCAGCCTTGCCTCGTTCCGTTAGTTATTTGAAATGATTTAGATAGGGATCCCATGTTATTTACTTTCACTGAGGGTTTGGTGTATAGGGATAATATGGCATGTTTGATTGGACCTAGTAGACCATAAGATTGTAAAGCAGAGTCCAAATAAGTCCACTCTATTCCGTCGAAGGCCTTTTCGGCATCTAAGCTAAACAGTATAGTTGGGTCCTTCCTTCTCTCTGTTGCTTCAATAAGTGCCAACATTTTCCTTGTGTTATCTGGGCCTTGCCTGCCCTTGGTAAATCCGGTTTGGTCCAAGTGAAGTAAAGAGGGCAGTATTTTCGCAATTCTATTAGCAACGACTTTGGCGTATAGTTTCAGGTCTGTATTGAGCAAGGATATGGGTCTGTAGTTTCCACATGCTGTCGGGTCTTTCCCTAACTTGTGGATTGTTGTTATTGTAGCTGCTAACATTTCCTCCGGAAAGGTGCCTCCTTGAAAAACATGGTTAAAGAGATTTGTGAGATGTGGTACTAGGATGTCTTGAAAGGTTTTGTAATATGCGGCTGTGAAACCATCCGGGCCAGGAGCATTCCCTATGGGGGTTGTCCGTATAGCTTCCTTTATTTATTATCTCTGCAGTAATGTCAATATTCATCTGGTCGAGTTGATGTTTCTGTATTTGTGGTAGGTTTGCTGCTGTGAGGAATTTACGTATCGCCTCTTTGGTGGGTTGTGGGGTGGTTTTATCTTGTTTTAGATTGTACAAGGAGGAATAGTAATCTGCGAATTGGTCCGCTATTTCCTTAGGGTTTGTAAAGGATTTGCCGTCTGAAGTTATTTGTGCTATTGACTGATTAGTCTGCCTCTGTTTTAGTTGGTTAGCTAGCAATTTTGTTGCTTTGTTGCCTTTTGTGTATCTGTATAGTTTCAATCGTTGCAGTTGCCATTCCACTTTTTTGTTTTCGATTTCTTGAATTTGATGTCTCAATTCTATTATTCATTTTGTTGTGGCTTGGTTAGGTTGTTGTTTGTTCCGGGTTTCTAGGTCTGGTAATTGAGTGGACAGCTGACTGAGGGTGTTCTCCCTGTTCTTTTTTGTAGTAGAGGCTATTTTAATAAGTTGCCCTCTGACGACTGCTTTATGCGCACACCACAGCATGGTTTGTCCTATTTGTGGGGTTGTGTTACTAAGAAAGTAGTCACTTAGGGTCTTCCTACAGATCTCGATGTTGGTTTCATTTTGGAGTAAGGAATCGTTAAGTCGCCATTGGTATTGTTGCCTGATCCTTTGTGTAGTGTCTAGTAATATCTCAATTGGGGAGTGATCTGCCCAGGTGCTTGACCCTATAGCTGAATTTTGGATAGCTTGAAGAAGAATGCTTATCCACAAAGAAGTAGTCAATGCGGGAATATTTGGAATGGGGGTGAGAGTAAAATGTGTAGTCCCGTTCTGTTCCGTGTTGCACTCTCCATACATCATATAGCAGCCCCTGCGTTAAATGTTTCTGCAAAGCTTTGGCTTGTTTTAATGCTTCCTGTGGTTGTGTGGACTGTCTTGAGGCTTTTGTGTCTAACTCATGATGTAGAGAGGTATTGAAGTCTCCTCCTAATATTATGTGGCCCATCTTTTCTTTATTAATTTTTTTTAAAAGACTATTAATAAATCTTGATTGACGTCTATTTGGACTGTAAGCACTAATTATGGTGTAGGTTTGCTCGTATATCTTAACGTTGAGGATTAGATAGCGACCTAGTGGGTCTGAGTGTTGATTTATTACCACATGTGGTAGTTTTTTATTTATCCATATGGCTACTCCTTTTTTCTTCACATAGTTTGAAGCGTATACTTGTGTAGGGAATTGTTTCAGGTAATAATCGTTTGTTTGTGGCTTGTAAGGTGTCTCTTGCAGTAATAGAATATCTACATTCTGTTGTCTGCTCCATTGTGTCAACTTAAGTCTCTTCTGTGGACTATTAAGGCCATTTACATTTTGTGAGACTATCTTAATCCCCATGTTGATGAGTAGAGGAATTGGTGAATTAGACTGGACTCACCCATGTTTGCACTCTTCGTGGCGGCCAGGTCTTGCAGGAAACCAGAGGATGGACCTTCGAGGAATCTTTGCTGACAGGCTGAACTGAGAGCCTGCGGTCTTTCTTGGCCCCTAGGGAGTGGGGGAATGGGGGTGGGGGAGAGTTTAGAGAGGTAGCACGGAAAGAGATAGGAAACATAAGAGTGAGACAAAAACATTAGCATGTAAAATGCAACATATTTACAACAATACTGCAAAGGTATTGGATCCTGGTGGGGGGGAAGCTCTCTGACCTCTGCTGGTCTTCCATTGTGGGTCAAAATTGTCAATGAGAAGCATAAATTTTTCTGAGCTTCAAGGGGTTGGGGGGGGTTTGAAAATATTCTTGGTCATAGTTGAGCTTTCCAGCTCACGGGATAGGTAAAATGTCTCTTACGCCATAAGAAAGGCTTTTTGGCTGGCCCTGTAACTCGTACAGGAGGCTATCGCTTCTTCAGGTGTCTGTGTCGACCTCCTCCGAGATGGGTTGTGCTTTAAGGCTCTTCCTGCTTTGCCTAGTTTGGGTTGCCCAGGTTGCAAGCGAGACCTCTTTGGAGGTTTATCACCTGTTTTGGTGTTAGTCGGCTGCCATAGGTTCCAGTCCTTCAGGGTGTCCGCCACTGTAGTTGATCCATCCTTAGTGATCAAGATTTTTATAGGATAGAGCCATCTATATTGGATGTTATCTCTTAGTATGCCTGTTGCGGTTGCAAATTCCTTCAGTTTCTGCTGCGTGTAGCTGGAGAGGTCCGCAAAACATTGTAAGCTGCTATATTTATCCGGGATATCCTTCTTGTTTCTGGAGCTGTATTGCAGCTTCTCTTTTACATAGTAGTAATGTATTCTCGTAATGGTGTCTCTCGGGGACCCAGGCGGGGCATTTTTTGCCCGCGGTAATCTGTGTACTCTATCCAGCAATGTATGGTCCGGTGGAACATCCGGGAGTATGTCTCTGATCAGTGTGCATACATAGTCATTGAGCTCTTGAGCAGTGACCTGTTCGGGTATACCCCATATCCGGACGTTATTGCGATCGGTATTGCGATCTTCCAGGTCTGCTATTTTAGCTTTTTTTTTTCAGTTTTTGGATGTCTTCCTCCATGGGGTTATTAGCATCTACTACTTGGTTATGCGAACTAACCAGTTCTGCCATTTTGTTTTCCAGATGATCAGTTCTCTCTCCCACCTGTCTGATATCTTTGCTCAGAGTAGATACGGCAGTGCGAAGGTCATCCTGGATCTCTGTCCTAAGGTCGGTTAGAAATTCCCTAGTTTACAGCTCCTCACAAGCTCTTTACCAGTTTTCGGCGGGAACCGCGCCGATGGTCACTCGCGTCTGGGGAGGCCCGTGTACGCGAGTCCGCGGCTTCACCAGCTTGACTAGGCCGCACTGCGCGTTCAGCTCCAGAAGCAGCTAGAGAGCTCGTTTTCGATCCGGATCAAAGCCAGCCGGTTTAACAGTTGAGTGGGTATGCTTTGGGGGTTGATAGGCTGTGAGGTGCCCCAATATTAAGAGATTTCCTCTTGTGCCCCCAGTAGCTCCAAGATAATGCGGCCGTTCAGCAGCCAGGCTAGCCACGCCCCCCCTGAACAGTTTTATGCTTAATATGTATAGGTTTGCCTAAGCACGTGGCATATAGGGGCCCCAAAATGAAGAACCCCCCCCATATGGGTTGTCATTTCAGGTACTGCAAAATCAACACATTTACATAGTTTGGGGGGGGGGGCAAAGGTAGAAAAAAGTACGTTCACCCCAGAAAACCATATTTTTACGGAAAGTACATATTCCCCCGAATCCAAATTGGGTATGCATGTCTTTCTACTCCAAAGCACCAAGCCGCAAACCTTTCCTAAATTTGGTGATAAAGGTATTTCAATTGGCCACATTTCTCACCCAATTTCCTACATACAATTGAAAAACACCCTAAATATTGATGCCAATGGTCTGCTGAACAGTTTAATGCCCAATATGCATAGATATACCAAAGCAGCTGACAGTAGGTTTGGCACTTCTGGTACTTTCATTGCCAAACAGTTTTTAAAAATGTTGTACTCACTTGAGGGCATTTCTTCGGAGGGACTATTAGTGTACATATGAAAGCTATACATGAAGGGGGAGGGGTCAACATAAGTATTTTGGCACCAGAAAGACATATTTTTGGAAGATACATTCTTCCGAATCAAAAATAGCTAAATATGTTTGAAGAAATTGTAGAAATTGAAGAAATTGTAGAAATTGAAGAAATGGAAAAACTATAGATTTCTGTTGAATTATCCGAAAACCAGCTGACAGAAAAAAATGTGTTGGAAGGTGAAAAAAAAACCCACTAAGTTTGATTACTGACCATTAAACCATAAATGAATATGGTTAAATGCCATAATTTATTTAATGGACTTATTGCAGCAACCTAAAGTTTCAGCTTCGCAATAATCCAGCTGTTGAGCTAAGTTTAGGGGTTGTCGCAAATTATCAAGCAAAAAGGAGGTTGGCCTATATTCTAAGATGATACTACAAGGCTGATTATTAAATTAAATTCTGATGCTAGTTGCACTGATTTCTGTGCTGCCATGTAGTTAATTACCTGTATTAATTACTAATCAGCCTTATATTGTGACATTTATATTCTATGTGTACTGCATATTTTGAGTCGATCCCTAAACTCAGTAACTGACAGCAGCAGAGAACATATGCAGTGAGCAGAAAAAAAGATGGGGAGCTACTGGGGGCATCTTTAGAGACACATATATTCACTGCTAAAGGGCTGTGGTTGCCTTAACTTGATATAGAAGCCCAAACTTAATGTACCACATTTCTAGCCTATTTCTTTAGTTAAGCTTTAGTTCTCCTTTAAACATTGGAAACTATTCTTCTGTTTTTCCTGTTGTCCAAGTGTCTGGGACCTGCCAGCCTATAGATCCCGGACAGCCAGTACCAGTCCAACCCTGCATGTTACTACAGAAACTACTTTAGTAAAAATACTGTACCTGTTCTAAATATATTTCAATTTACCTTTTTTAGCAACTGGAGACTGCAAACTGCACCACATATTCTTGATTAAAGTCCCTAATACAATTTTTATATTTGACAACTTAATGATCTTTTAATTTTTTACAGCATCCTGGGACGTATTATTAGAGTAACTCGGGAAGTTGTCACTTACAGAGAATGGATATCTAAACATTGGGGGCAGAAGATAAAGTCTGAACCTGCTTACTATGGTAAGAGTGCTTCTTAGGATGTAGATAGGTTTCTGACTGTGTAGTGGCCTCTCTAAATTGATTTTTTTTTAGATCACACGTGCCTTCAGGTAAACTCTAAAGAATGTTCCAGCAGTACTCTGATAAGGCAAAAAATGTATTCATCCCACAAAACAGGCAACGTTTTGGGCTTAACCAGTAGAGCTGTCCACTTTTAAAAATCTCCTTGCGAGTGGACTTGCGGCACGCTTATGTAAGTGACCCACTCTTTGGGATACAAGAGGTGCCAAAAAGTCTTATTGATGCTGAACTAAAACTAGCATTTGTAGTCCATTAGAACAGCATCAAGCTTGGTCTAGGGCTGTATTTAGATCCGGGCCCATGCCTAGAATGGCTGCTTTAGGAGTGCCTACGAAGAAAGAACTTGCATCACAACAAAATAAACAAACAAATTGCAGTCTGCGAAAGACACTTGCAACTTAATTTAGTGCATTTCCTAGATGCGCTAAATTAATGCACTAAATTAAGTTGCAAGTGTCTTTCGCAGACTGCAATTTGTTTGTTTATTTTGTTGTGATGCAAGTTTTCTTTGTAGGCACTCCTAAAGCAGCCATTCTAGGCATGGGCTTTTGCTTGACTATATAATAAATACAATTCTGGCTGGGTCTTCTAGATCCCATTCCCACAGCAATTAGATATAGATACTATAGTGGAAATTAGGATGGTCTAATGGGAATTGTCCTAGGCTGGACCTAGTGGTAGATCCTCTGGTAGGCCATTCTGACCCTGCTTATAGATCTGCAGTTTGCATGGCCTATATATATAATCTGATTTTCTAGGAAACAATGTGACTTTGATAAATTTGGACAAATGTAACAATAATGTAACTGAAGAGAACATTGGACAAGCTAAGAAAAAGACAGCCGAAACACTTTGCAAACACTCCTCAAACTCATCTGGTCCTTTGTCCTCCTCTTCATCTACACTCTCAAGTTCTAGTGATGTGGTAAGTCATTTATGATTATTTTTTATATTATATATGGATTATTTTCTTTTAATCTTAACTATTCAGATCTATTTTGTGCATCCTTCTGTTAGGGTTGCCACCAGTCCGGTTTTGACCCGGACAACACGATTTTCAGAAGGGCTACCTGGGTCTGAACTGCCTGCTCTGTTTTCCAAATTAGGAAAAACTGGCAGTATTCATCTAGACTGACTTAATTTTATTACTCCTCCCCCACAACATCACAGACACACCCCCCTATGTCATCCACTTCCACCCCCCCCCCCCCGCCTAATCTGGGAAAGGGGACGGGAAAAGGTGTAAACCCTACCTCATGAGGTATTTTCACTGCCAATGTAAAATGCTAATCTGTTCCACAGCAGCCCAATTTGTGTAGTGAAGGAATGCAATCCACCTATCACTGCTCGTATTTGACCAGGACAGCAATCTTAAGCATGATTTGCTTTATTGGCTAAGTGTGTGCAGTAACAGAAATGTATTCCTGTTCTCTGTGGTCTGACTTAAAAATAATGGAACAGGAGTCCGATCTCCTGGTCTTTTAATCAGCTGTCTAGTATAATTTATTTCAGGAGTGAATAAAATATTATAGTAAAATAGTAAGACAAATACTTTCAATTGCAGGCATATTTACAAACAACTTTATAATATTAAAACTTTTTATTGTATTTTGAGAAGTTGTTTAGAATGACATTTTCTTTCACTAAACAAATGGGCCCCTTTAATGTTTGAAATATGAAATAAGTTGTCACTGCTTATATTTTATTATATTAATAATTTGTTTAGTAGATATGCAGCGTTTTAGCTTAGCACATAGCAATGTGCAGCACACTTTGCCTGCTGTCTTTGCATGACACACCACCTGTCTTCCATAGAAGAAAGTCATTAAATGTCTGTGCATTTAGGACTCGGATGGAACTCCATTCAAAACCTCGAAGCAGTCAAGTTGCAGGCAAACCAACGACAACCGAATGGGCCATCAGGAATTATGCACAAGCGCCTTGCAGCCCAGTGGTAAATCACAAACTATCCAGAGCATCAGCTCTTCCAACAACAGCAACAAAGCCCAGGTGTGTAGAGAGAAGTACTAAAGTACATATAAATAACACAATATTACGTTATATTTCAGGAAAATCGACCTTCATGTATGTTATTTTGGATATTAAAATTGTGGATATGCTGATGTGCCTAGGATCATTGTCCTATTGCATGATCGATTTTCAACCAAGCTTTATGGCTTCCTCTAGAATACCAGTGAGGAATGATTGTAAGATGTCTAGGTCCACTGGCTACTAAATAGTCTGCAAACAGGCTATTATGAATTACCCTTTAATAATAGTGTGAATTATCACACCTCTGCTAAATTCTGGCTGGGTTTTTGTTGTTTTTTTTCCCCCGCATTTCATCCTGTAAATGCTTTTCTACTGGCAATAAAGTGTATTATGGCTATGTTTTTCTTACGTTTTGTGAATGGCCTCAAGAGAAAACCTTGACCAACGTCTAAAAAACAGTGACCAAGAAATAGATTTTGGTTAATGTGCTTGGGCAGTTTTCACTTTGCCTTTTACCAAGTTCACAATTTTATTTTGTTTGGGTTTTTTTAAGCAAATGCCTGATGATTTAAAATGAAGATTATGAGGTGTTAATAAGGAGGACCGCAAATATACTTTGTTGACCACATCTTCAAAATATGAAACCACGCGGGGGCGCATGCACGCAGCTGAACAGGAAGGATGTGCCTGTAAGAGTTCCGCACCCAGCCCGCTGAAATAAGCAATATTTAGCAGAGAAATCCTCCAAAATCACCCAACAAAGGGACCCCATAAACCTGGGACCACCTCCTGACCTGCAGCATGGGCCACCGTCTGCGATAAAGTAGAAGCAGCTACAAACCCCACAGATGTTGCAACTGAGCATGCACAGCCACCATCTTTGTCTCCCTGTGCAGAACACAGCTTTGACTCCAAGCCGCAGGTAAACAATGCTGACATACAAGCTGCGCTGCAAGCAGTACAAAAGTTATTTAAAACTGAACGCACTGCAGCAGTAAGAGTTCTCACGCTAAATAAGAGAACTAGGCAACAGGGTTGACCATTTGGAATACACTGTGGACGGCCATGTGGCAGCCCTCCAGGAAGATCAAAAACATATTGCCTCACATCAGGCCCACATCAATTGTGCAGCTGGAGAACAAGACAGAGGACCAAGAAATAGATTGTGGAGGGGTAACCTGAGGGTAAGTGCCCAAAACAGTCACAGATTTAGCTAGCCTGATGGATGAAAGAATACACCAGTCTCTGGGCCTCCCCCGGAAACCCAATCTCACAGAGACATTGTTCTCAAACTACACCATGTTGAGGTCAGAGACCTGGCTTTAGAAGAAGCATGTGCAGCTGGTAATGACACCTTACCTCACCAAATGCATCTTTAGGCAGACATAGCACCTGCCACCCTCCAAAAGAGGAGACTGTGCTTTGTTAGCAGCGCTGTTACCGGTTTCATCAAAGTGAAATACAGGTGGGGATTCACTTTCTCATTGCAATTTAACTGGGAGGGAAAGCAACAAATAATCACCACCCCAGAAGTGGGAATGCCAATATTATAACCTGCTGAGACACCCTCTGTGAGAGATAGCCACTTACCATCTGCCTCACCCTGCCCGAATCCCGAGTGGACCAAAATAACATCAACTAGACAACTGAAACGTCAATCCTCACAGCCACCGCCTAAAGATCAAAGGCACTACCGCCATAGAGTGGATCCAAACACAACCTGACTTGCACCTGGTAACCCTACCAACCACCTCCCTACCATGGGTAAAACAAAACCTTTTTTTTTTTTTTTGCATATAAAATCCACAATAATACACCTCCGAAAGTTTAGTTGGATGACTATCTCAGAGCACGATCACTGTCAGTGGGCTAAGGATATTGCTGCCCCCCACCCCGAGAACACTATTGTTGAGGTCCCACTCGAGTGAGGGAATCCACAGCAACACAGTGCTCGACAATGGAAAGTTATTCTTTGTTTATTTTGGCTGGTTTAGTTCAAAACCTTACAATTTGTGTTTTAATTCTGTTTTTTTTTGGTGGCTGGATTATAATGTGTGTTTTATACTGTTTAATGACAATATTGATAAACAGCTTCTTTGGGGATTCGAGGTCCTGCACCCCAAAAAAAAAATACGCTAACCACTATCCTACACGATAATGTCGATAAAAATTATATCACATAATGTACAGGGCCTCAACTCACCAAATAAGAGAGGGGTTGCATTTGAAATGTATAAACACCTCTCTCCAGATATAATATGCCTCCAGGAGACGCACTTTACCCAGAAGTCCTATCCCAAATTCTTCCACAAGCAATACAATACACATTACCTCGCCTCCACTACAAGTAAGCACAGGGGAGTGGCCATACTTATTCACAAAAACTTTCCCTTTATAACTACTAGTACAAGCATAGATACGAACAGCTAATTCATCATACTTCAGGGAACCCTATACAATCAAAAATACACTATTATTTCCACATGCGTAGCCTCATCATTATCCTTTTATGAAACAATGATTAACCAATTACCAAGCCCGAACCCAACCAGGCTCCTATGGGCAGGAGACTTTAACTTACCCTTTAATCAAGTGTTAGATAGATCATCTACTGCTCTCTCCACACGCTACAAAAAAAGTTGACTAACTTCTTCATATTCATAATCAAACTGATTCCTAAAGAGAAGTTAACGGCCCTAAAAGGGATTACACCTTTTACTCCCACACACACACAGCTCTTACTCTAGCATTAACTACATTTTAGTAAATTCCCCAGATGCTACCTCACTAATTGATTCAAGACACATACATACAATGCGCCTGGTCTGATAATGATATAGTGCTGACTAAGCTTAATTTACAGGTCCCTACACTTGTGTCTCAATTGGAAGCTGAATTAAAGCTTACTAGCAGACCCTAAATGTATAAAACTGATTTCACAAGAATCCAAAAATATCTTCCAGGAAAATGACACACCTGATGCATCAATAGACTGGATCTGGGTGGCACACAAAGCCTTTATTAGAGGATGTCTGATAAAATACGCCTCTCAAAAAAAAAAAAAAGAAAAAAAAAGAGAAGAGAATGCAACTACAACGGCTTCTAGAATCTGAGCTAGCTACATTAGAGCACACCAACAGATTACAGCCTTCTACACGTAACAGAAAGCTAGTAGAGGAAACCAGACAAAAACTACATTCAGGTAAAATCGAGCAAGCTGAAAAAGCTATCTGTAAAACAAAACATAAATTCTACAGATTCGCAAACAAGCCAGACAAAGCTGGCTAACTTACTCAAGGCAGAAACACGTCAAGGCCAGATCCATAAAATCAGATTAGCCAACAGACAAATCTCCTCCAATCCAGATAAAATAATTTAGACATTTACAACCTTCTACCAGCAACTATATACCTCTAACCCCCCCTGGAAAACCAGGGGAGCTAGAGGACCCCTTATAGAGGAGATAAAGCAGATTATGAATAAGGATATCACCTATGAGGATATCGAGTATACTATTAAACACCTGAAATGAAGTAAAGCGCCCAGACCTGATGGCTTCTTCTCGCTATACTACAGAAAACCAAACTCATTCCACAACTCCAAAAACCTTTTCAGCACATTACCAGCGGGAAATCTTTACCCCCAGAAATGAATGAAGCCAGAATAACAGTAATCCCAAAACCCAACAGAGATCTCTTAAACCCCCACAAATTACAGGCCTATATCATTACTCAACATAGATATTAAAATCCTAGCTTGCGAATCCTACTTGCAAATCGGCTAAACAGAATTTTAACAACAATAATACACAAAGACCAGATTGGATTTATCCCCACCTGCCAAGCACCAGATATCATTAGGAAAACTTTAAATATTAAAGCATATGCTAATAAATATAAAATTACAACATGCTTATTGGCATTAGACATCGAAAAAGCTTTCGACACACTTAACTGGACATATTTATTCTCCCTTATAGAATCAGTGTGACTAGGCTCCAACACACTAAAAGCTTACTACCAATACCCACAAGCCCAACTGAACCTCCCCTCAACCAAACTCTCTGGCACTATTAAGATACAAAGGGGCACGTGTCAAGGATGCCTCCTCTCTCCAGCCCTGTTTGCCTTGGCCATGGAGCCCCTGGCGAGAGCTGTTAGGGAAAATACTGACATTAAGGGCTTAAGTATTAGAGGTAAAGAATACAAGTTTTCATTGTTTGCGGATAACTTACTCATTCATGTAACTAACCCTCTTATATCCTTACCTAACATTGTAAATATACCATCATATTTTGCCAAACTGTCGGGCTTGAAAATTAATCCAGAGAAGTCCAAAATGCTACCTTGTAACACCTCCAAACCAATGATTAAATTGATAGAGCTGAACTTTGACTCCCAGGTATTCATTCCTTATGTGGAATCCAAAGTAACTACCTCACTTTCCACCCTTTGCAAGACAAATTACCCTCCACTGATGCAATTTTTAACTCAGAAACTTATTCTGGAATAAACATCGGATCTCCTGTATTGGCATAATACATTTTGATAAAATGGTGCTATTACCAAAGATTTTGTACTTGTTTCAGACTTCTATTCAACTATCGGACCTACATAAACTGCAATCAGCAACTTTATCTGGCAAAACAAACACCCACGGATCCCAAAACATGTAATGTATCTCCACAAAGCAAATGGGGGGCTGGTGGTACCTAATTTAGTAAACTACTACAGAGCGGCCAGAGTAGCCCAATGGGTACCAGCCCATGCAGACTCACAGGCCCCACTATGGGTCCAAACTGAGAATGACCTAATATACCCCTACCTAACCAACCAAGTCCTGTGGCTACCAAAGATTTCCCTACAGATCTTTAAGGACCCATTAAAACTGACATGCTACATCTATGGCAAAGAAACTGCAAGAAACATCACCTGGCTTCCTTTCCCTCCCTCTTAATCCCAGTGAGCAACAACCCTGACTTTACACCGGGAACTTCTAGGCAAGCATTTGCCTGGTGTAATGCTAAGTAATGGGTGAGCACAATTGACTCATTGACTCAGCAGGGCAAACCATTAACCCAACAACAATTCAAAAATGTAATCCCCCGCAACAGGAAGTGTTCAGAGCCACGCAATTTATCCATTATGTGGACAAGCAAGCCAAGAAATGTCCTAACAACACATTCATATTGTCAAGCTTTGAGTCTGTTTGCCGACTCCGGCACCATTGGCCTACCAAATTTTAAGTCTAACCTACAAACTGTTGAACAAGACACCCACGGAGAACTTAAAACATAAATACATGCTCAATTGGGAACAGGACTTACAGGCAACAATCTCAACCAAGCAATGGTCACAATGCAGCCTGATGACAAATCAAGGCAGCACATGTGTATCAAACAGAGAAACCTCAATAAAGCTCCTACATAGAACTGATTTATCCATCCTGTGACCCACATTCAGAGGTTGTCAAGAAGAAGGGTCTATACGCCGTATGTGGTGGGACTGTATAGTAGTTTTTAAGTATTGGGACTCTGTAAGACATCTGCTATCCAAAATATTGCATACTGATTTCCCAAAGGATCCATTTAACATGCTTCTAGGAAAGAAACCTAATAGGTTCAACAATACTGCTCATAATTGCATGCAACTGGAAAAAAAGCCATCTTACCTCTGACTAAGCTCAAAGCAAAAATAATAGACATAGCAGCAGAAAAAATTACATATATGTTACAAAACCATATTGAGGCTTACGACCGAATATGGCTCCAATGGTTAGAATATGAGAATGATCCCTTACTGTTTTCGGCATTGCATGTATGAACCGTATATTAATGCTACCTCTAGAACAAGAATTTCTAACAAAATGTTACAGCAATAAACTGTGTAACCATTTAATATTGAAAGAATCCCAACCACCATATATATTTAGTTATTTATTTATTTAATTTATATTTTCTTTTTATTGGTTGTTTTTCTCTACCATTCTTATATGCTTATATAAGGGTTTATAAAACCAATTACACATTGCAGTGTTAAAAAAAAATGATACAACACCAGGACAGCTCAATTTCAAGGTTTCCAATTGTTGGACTAATCCAGGTGCAGTGGAATGTCAAACAAAGACGATTGGCCTTAATGCACCCTGATGGGTGATGGTGATGATTTTTACATCTGCAGAAACATCAACAATTGTTAACATACCTGGGCAAGAGCACGTTTTGCAAAAATGTTGCCATCAGCTAGTATAGCTAGCAGTTAAACAGCACTCATACCCTGTACCAGCTGTGAACAAGAGTTTTGTATACCGTGCATTTAACATCTCTACAGATTCTGACATCACCATTAAAGGAACAGTAACATCAAAAAATAAGTGTTTTAAAGTAATGAAAATATAATGCAGTGTTGCCCTGCACTGGTAAAACTGCTGTGTTTGCTTAAGAAACACTACTATTGTTTATATACATAAGCTGCTATGTAGCAATGGGGGCAGCCAATCAAAGGAAAAAAAGCTCAAGTTACACAACAGATAGAAGATGAGCTCTGTCTGTCTAATGGTGTTATCTGTTATCCATTAGTTAACCTGTGCCATATAGACATTTTTCAATTTCTGCCATTGCTCCACAGAAGGTTGTTTATATGAACTATAGTAGTGTTTCTGAAGCAACCAGACCAGTTTCACCAGTGCAGGGCAACAGTACATGATATTTTCATTACTTTAAAACACTTAAATTGTTTGGTGTTACTGTTCCTTTAAGCTTAAGAATTGGGACAACTGGTGTTTCCCTGTATGTGTGTCACTGGCTCAAAGTGTAGTTATTTTTTTTCTAATTTTTAAACGTGAGGCATGTGGTTACCCTTGAAAGCTCCCAGGTCGTCCATGAAAATATAAAGAAAAACCTTAAAGGAACAGTTCAGTGTAAAAATAAAAACTGGATAAATAGGCTGTGCAAAATAAAAAAAAATATATCTGATATAGTTAGGCAAAAATGGAATGTATAAAGGCTGGAGTAACTGGATGTCTAATATAATAGCCAGAACACTACTTCCTGCTTTTCAGCTCTCTAACTCTAAGTTAGTCAGCGTCTTGAAGGGGACCGACCATATGGGACATAACTGTTCAGTGAGTTTGCAATTGATCCTCAGCATTCAGCTCGGATTCAAAAGCAACAGTTATGGCCCATGTGGCCCACCCCCCTCAAGTCACTCAGTCGCCTTTATACATTACATTTTTGGCTAACTATATTAGAAACATTTTTTATTTTGCAAAGCCTATCTATTTACCTAGTTTTTATACTGAACTGTTCCTTTAATAACTTGTCTGCAAGTGAGAACAACCATGAACAGTAATTTACAGTGTAAAAAACAGTTCCTTCCCCAGGGGCTTTTTTATTTACTTTTGACTATGATTAGGATTAACATCTGAATGTTGACATGGATACTCACATCACATCAAAGCTTCCTACAAGAATGACCATTATAGTCCTTGAATATAAACGATGGCAGCTAGTACAGACTGGGTATAAACCCAGGCCTTTGCAACATATAATTTAGGAGTTCTACTGGGAATGCTGCGAACTGCCTTAATTCTGCAATAGAGGTAGATATTATTTTATTTGCTCTTTGATTTCTTTTCTGCTAGAACTTAAATAATTTGTAAAATAAATTACTGATGGTTTTGGAGAAAAAGTGCCTCATAAGGCATGTGCCTCTTTCCTTTTTGTTGGTTATATGTAATCTGTATCTTTAGTGTACCCATTTATTGTACAGCATTGTTGAATATATTGGCAGATTATAACTACTTTATTAATTCATGCAGAATGAAAGAAGGTGGGAAAAACATTTCTAAAGGAGAGAGCACATATTTACTGAACCAAGTAGAATTAAAATCCCGTATTGTGATACATAACGGGTAACGTGCTCTGTGTGTGGGTGGGAGTTAACTTTTCATATTTTTACATGGATTCCAAATATTTAAACATTATGCATAGGCAACTCATTTTAAAATGAATACGTAACAACATTTGTAAAAATGTTATATTAAGTTATGAAGGAACATGCTAAAGACATTCATGTCTTGGTTTTCATTTAGTCATCTCATAAATTAAACTATTCCAGTGGATTTAAAGTAATACATGAGTTGATAGAAGCTGCCTACTCATTTCTCAGCTGCTTCATGGTCTGTGTACAAGGTACCTATCTGACCAGTGTTTTGTGTAAAATTGGGCAGATTTCTATTTGAGATTCCCATCATGTGTAGACTGCTTTGGTATATTGATGCACTCCTTGGCAACTGGGTCTTTGTATGTCCACTGTTTTGGTGGTCTTATGGCTGAGATCCTTTTGTTTGACAACTTTGGCAAATTTAGGAATCTCAACATTTATGGACAGTTGTAGAGGTCACTGGAGAAAATTGTGTGGGCTTCCAAAAGGCACTTTTTCCAAATACTGATTTAAAGGATATACACTGGGTGTTCTGTTGTTCATTGTTGATCGTTGAAAACTCATTTTGGACCTGCTTTACTTATGCCTTTAACATGTTAAGGGTTTCCAAGTAAGAGTTTCTTTTTTAAAAACTACACAGCAAAAGTTTTGTTTGGCCTAGAGAGATGGTTTAAGTATTAAGGTCCCTCCCAAATTAAGTTGTATTAATTGACTGTTGAAATAACTTTGTAGTCAGATAATATGAATAATCGTTTAATTTCCATTTCTTCCTCTCAGCATGGCACAACTAGATTATTTCGATCCACCTCATCCAGCAAAAATTTCCAGGGACAACCCAACACAAGCCAAGGTGAATCAGTGCCAAGCCGGCACCCACATAGTGGAAAAGCGCAACATCTGCAATATCACAGCAAGAAGCGCAAGCACAAGCGGGAAACAGACCTGTGCAGATAGCTGCTTTAGAGTAAGACTTAAACATCCACATTGTGCTGCAGAACAGATAGTTACTGGGCCCTCTTCCTCCCAGAAGCTGTTCAGACTTTAAGCACCTCGTTTGTTTTGTTTTCATTTTCCCAACTGGCCACGGAATGGATCATGAAGAATTGCAACCACAAAAAAGAGGGGAAAAAAAATTTAAAAACTCTAAAAAATGGCTTGCTCATTTGACAAAACAAACATACTATGTAAACCAGAATATATTTGCACTTCTGTCAGCTTCACCATTCTGATTTGTAGAAATAAGAAAGTGTTTGTTTGTTGGTGACAGAACAAAAAGGGGGTGTATTTTTTTTTTTTTTTTTTTTTTTTTTTTAGAAAACCCCTACTTTAAGGCATGATTTATTTTTAAATTTAAATATTCTACTATTTTATTGTGCATCCTATAAAGGAAAACACATTTTTTTGTATTGGTGCATTTGCTTTTTACAAAAAAAAATGGTTGTAAATGGACTCAGGACAAATGAGTTCACATTGGTAATCCCTTCCATTCAGAGTTAGCCACAGACCATGGCCAGGTGTTTTTATCCCTTTGCGGTTTGGAAAACAAAGAGACTTTGTCATTCAAATAAACTGTTTTTATTGCAAAATAAAAAGATGTAGGTTTCATACCTGTTTTATTAAAACAACATATGATTGTGTATGCAAACCTCTGCTGATGTAGTTATATTGTATGTACATTGTGGTTTGGAATGCCACTACTGAAGGGATACAAAGCTCTGTTTACTTTTGAATTCCAGTACCTTGGGTTTTAGGACATTTGGTAAATTTAAATCAAATTAATACTCTGTAATATTTGACGTATATAAATGCCATGTTATACCTCTTACACTCTCTCCCAATGTGTTCCTTGCATTTTCTTTTACCATTCATTTAGTTTCTCTTTTGTTCACCCTCCTCATTAACTGTAAATATCTCCGCGCACCAATATTTTATTTTTACAATGTAACTTTCAAAAACTTTTACCCTTATTTTACCTTATGTATTATATTCTGGCCACACCTTTCTTAACAGAGAAGATTATGTATCGCTGGTTATAAAACAAAATCTATCTCATTGGGTAATGTAATAGTGCAACTTTTGCTACTGGTCTAGTAACAAATCAATCATCTGCATGTAGGGTTAAGGCTATGGGCACACAGGCTGAAGGCTCCAGCTGTTGTCAATCTGCATATTTTTTGCAGATTTGCTCCCTGTTCCATTGATTTGAATGCCTGTGTGCGCACACACACAGCAGAGCTTAAGCTGAGGTCAGCCCAAATATGGAAAAGGAGACATCTGCAGGCTGACCTTAGCTTCAGCTCCACTATGTGTGTGCACATGCAGGCTGATCAGATTCAATTCAGTGGAGAAGGGTGAGGGCAGCGGAGTTCTTCAGACTGTGTGCTCACAGCCAGAAAACAAACATCTGACTGGTTGCTATGGGTATCTAAACTTAGACGAACTGCACTTTATATTCCACGTTACTGTTTGTTTTAATTGCATAGTAGTAGGAAACAACTTTGCAGCCAGCTGCAAACAAACATTTTTTTATATTTTTATATTGTGCTTTAATGTGCGGCATACAAGAAGATGTGTGGTAAATGCAGGAGTGACTGCACCAGGATCTGCCTCCCACCCATGGGGCCCATGTGTGCTGTCCACACAGCATCGTTGCTCCAAGGAAATGCACTGCGTGAGCAAGATAGGGCCCTGGATGCTGGTTAAGTTACTGGACACTTGCAAAATTAATCATTTTTCAGCATCTTTAAAAAAAAGAAAAATCAATATTTAACTTCACCCAAACCATACAAATGTTAAACCCTGCAGTAGAAACTATTGAGCTAGTTTGTTCTTAGAATCTGAAATCAGAGACATTTTAGACTGAGGTTCATTGTGTATAATTTAAATCACTTTTCCTATTGCTTAACAAAGAGCAGACAGTAGTAACCCCCACACTATCGGATTCTTTTATTCTAAAATTGATTTAAAATTGTACAGTACCCTTAAGGTGCATCAATCAGTGAAAAGCACTTTGTGCACAAAGCGCTTTTCCCTGATTGATGCACCTTAAGGGTACTGTACAATTTTAAATCAATTTTAGAATAAAAGAATCTGATAGTGGGGGTTACTACTGTCTGCTCTTTAATTGTTGTTAAGTAAATATACCTCTACACAAATCTGATCAACTAATTGAAAGTTATAATAAACTGTGGGAATAATCTTGGTTTTCATATTGCTTGCAAACAAAGCATATTTTAGGATTTATAATCATACACACACAATCTTCAATTGATAAGACAATTTATGGAAATGTCTTATTGTTTAGATATTAGTAAGTGGTAGACAAAAGTTAGTCACTCAAAATGTAGTGTCTACAGTGTGTGTGTGTGTGTGTGTGCATCTGGGTATGTGACATAATTGATTTGAAAAGCTTGGGCACTTTTTATAAATATTAATGCTAAATTACATTTTATTTTGCAGATAATACTAAACATAGGTACAAAGAAAATAGTAACTGTGAAAAAGAACACCCTAATGAGTCAGTATTTAGTAACACTCCCTTTTGGCACAGATACTGAACACCTTTTTTTTATCCAGCTAAAAGTTGTTTTAAATATTATTATTGAAGTCATTTTTGCCCACTCCTTTGTCAGCCAAGCCATCCTGCAGACACAGGAGAGTTTGATCTGTAGGCATCAGTCAGGGGCAATCCTGGCAGCAGCCCTGATGCTGCCCCCCTCTCCCACTCCGCACTTAAAACATCAGTGTCAGAGTGGGTCAAAGGGGGGGGGCGGCGCATCACCAGTGGTATGAACGCAATATAGCTTTCTGCTCTAGCACAGACGAATTTCCAGGTTAAAACACAGAAATTTGGCTCTTAAAGTTGTGGCATTGTGCGTATCATACTTTTATTGCCATATCTTGGACATTGACACTTTGTGCTTGTATTGGTCTAATGTCTGCAAAAAAAAACTACCAGTTTTTGTATTATTTTTTTTACTCTATTTATAATGGTTTTAAAGAATGTAGACCCAGCCATGGGGCTGTCCCACAGCGCCCCCTAGTTTTCTGTGGAAGTGCCAAAAACTTAATTATAGATGCAAGAAGATGCACCAATGAGAATTCTACTGATAAAAACTTTCTTATAAATGCAAAAAAAAAATGACCAATGAGTGCTGATTCCCAGCACTATGTCAGGGATCTTGCTGTTATGTTACATATAGAGATAATTATGTATCTTTTTCTAAATAATTTTAAACTGGAATTAAATATGGAGATAATGGACAAACTTGTACATTGTTGGGAAACTCTGCTTAGTGTTTTCATCTCCAATTGCAGAAACAAAGAACTTGGAGCCAGACTTACACAGATCAGCTGGGATTCTCATTGGAGGATTTTTTTGCATTTTACAGCAGTCGGCTATAGAGGTTTTGGAAAAAAACAATTCTGCAATATTGTACCTGATATTGCTGGACTACAACTCCCAGCATGCCTCAGTCTTTATTATATGTTACATTACTCTGGCATATGTAGTCCAGCTACAGCTGACTAAAGTTTGATTGAGCATTGCAGCTGGGTTAACTACCCCTTTAAACCATCAAGTTAATAAGCACCTCCTTAAAAATTAATGAATTTAATTTG
The DNA here is from genome assembly GCF_017654675.1 of Xenopus laevis. Classification (NCBI taxonomy): domain Eukaryota; kingdom Metazoa; phylum Chordata; class Amphibia; order Anura; family Pipidae; genus Xenopus; species Xenopus laevis. Next base: position 27,366,951 of record NC_054378.1, on the reverse strand, counting down.
TTTTAATTGTATTTTAATAACTGTTGCTTCAAACTAGCATTTTTTTCTCTGATGCTAACACTAAAAAAATATTATTAGAAATATTAGAGTACATCAAAAGTTACCTACAACTTATGTTGATTGTTTTTCACTGATAGAGCTGCTTTTGTAAGTAATTGTTACTTGACTGTCCCTTCTCAAAAGTGCCGATTCTGACTAAGGAGCCGCCTGAGGCGGCTCCTGCAATGCCGCCCCCCCCCACCAGCTTACGTGTCGGAGGGGAGGCAGAAACACTATTGCGGAGAGCGCAATTGCGCTCTCTCGCAATAGTACAGCCGAATTTCCAGTTTAAAAACTGGAAATTCGGCTCTTAAGGGGCGCAGGAGCGGCTTTTTGCCGCCTCTGGAATCCTTTCAGGCGCTGCAGCCTGAGGCGAGCTGCTCAGCTCGACTCATTGGCGGAGCGCCCCTGCTTCTCAACATGTCAGTTAGTTTCCACTGCTGAAGCTCAAATATGGCAGCACCCTCACAGAGGAACAGGGGGACCAGATTGGTAATATAAAAGCATCTGTAAATACTTTTATGGCAAAAATATAGCATGCAAAGACAATATTATGATAGCTGTAAAAAAAAAAAAAAAGTTTAAATTATCTTTAATGGCTAATAAACTACATTAACTTGTATTGTGGCAAAACAGATCCTATGGTACACATTTAAAGGGATCCTGTCATCGGAAAAAATGTTTTTTTCAAAACGCATCAGTGCTGCTCCAGCAGAATTCTGCACTGAAATCCATTTCTCAAAAGAGCAAACAGATTTTTTTTATATTCAATTTTGAAATCTGACATGGGGCTAGACATTTTGTCAATTTCCCAGCTGCCCCTGGTCATGTGACTTGTGCCTGCACTTTAGGAGAGAATTGCTTTCTGGCAGGCTGCGGTTTTTCCTTCTCAATGTAACTGAATGTGTCTTAGTGGGACATGGGTTTTTACTATTGAGTGTTGTTCCAGACAGCTGTTATCTTGTGTTAGGGAGCTGCTATCTGGTTACCTTCCCATTGTTCTTTTGTTTGGCTGCTGGAGGGGGGGGAGGGGGTGCACTATTAACTGATTCATTTTGGAAAAAAAAAAAATTCCCATGACAGTATCCCCTTAATGTTTAAATGCTTTTTTTTTTTATTTCTTTTTTTTAGTAGACGAGGTACAGTGATGGAAATTTTGGAAAAGCTTCTTAACCAAGGCCCCAAGCATGCAAGATAATTGATCCCATACTCATTTTGGCAACTGTTTTGTCCCATAATGGATATTTCCTCCCCCCGTTGTTCCTAAATTAAGCTTAAATTTAAATACTAGCCATTTTAAGGCAGATTCTGCATGTCTGATTAAATTCTATCACCTTTAAAGAGACAAGGAGACACCTTAAATTTGGTTAATTACTTAATTTTATGTTTGTAGATGATTTCAAAGCCACATTCTAATTTTTATCTTTTTGCTGACAAACCTGCTCCACCTTGTACATTTACAAAGACAGCATCACAAATTGAAATGTGATTAAACCTAGTAACAGGCTATTTTTGGTGGGTGATGTTTTTCATTGTAGGGATTTTTTTATCAGTAGATCATAAGGCAGTGGCAGAAAAATGTATGACTTAAATTTTGAGACAAAATCCAAGCTATGGCTCATGGCTTAATAGGTAAAAACTTTGGGGAAAAAAACCAATTTTCACCTAACTGCTTATATAGTATAATATTTTTTTTTTTTAAGAAGTACTTCTATACTAAGATTTCTCATTACAGTTACTGTACATGTTTATAATCTTGGCAAATTGTTTCTATTTGTGTAAAACATTTTTAAATTTGCCATTTATCTCTAAATATTTATTTTTGTTCTAAGTGGAATTGCACCTTTACAAAATTAGATTTTTATTTCTCATTTGTATCAAAAGTAAATTTAACGAAGACAGCTATCCTATTCTTCTGGTAAGCTTGTTACAGTGGTGTGTGTGGGAAGATTATCTTGATTCCTTTGGAATCTACAGTTTACCTCACTTTATGGTTATCATAAATTTATCAGGAAAAAGATTTAAACATCTAATTTTCCTAAGCTGCTAAATCAGCTTGAGGTAAACAGATTTATTGTGATTTAATAAATATATACATCTATATCTCAATATATATAACTTTACAAATATATTACTTTTACAAATGTATTTTTTTTCTTATTTCTATTGCTTCTGATTACCAGCATTGTATCAACCAATTATCTTTTTTTAATATTTGCAAATCATTATTTTGCCACATTCTTCCTTTATCCCACCACCAGACATTAAAAATCACAATGTTTTTTTCTGTACAATTTAAAAAATATATATAATTACTACACTGTAAGCTTCATCTCTGTACATCACTTGATCACATGGACTAATTTTATTTTTCTTTGCTTTGAAGTACCTTTGTGAACAATTTTGTGAATTGAGATAGGTGGGTAATAAATGTTTAAACATGTTTTTCCTCTTGTCTTTATGGTTTATTTTTAAGACAACCTAATTTATTATAATACTTCATATGCAGTGGCGTGACTTAGTCAAATTAAGAAGTTTGGGAACCCCTCTCAGCCTGCATAATAATTTACTCCACTTTCAACAAAAAAGATAACAGTGGTATGTCTTTGATTTCCCAGGAACATCTGAATACTGGGGTGTTTTCTGAACAAAGATTTTTAGTGAAGCTGTATGAAATTAAATCAAATGTGAAAAACTGGCTGTGCAAAATTGTGGGTACCCTTGTAATTTTGCTAATTTGAATGCATTTAACTGCTCAATACTGATAACTGGCAACACCAAATTGGTTGGATTAGTTTGTTAAACCTTGGTCTTCATAGGCAGGTGTGGCTAATCTTAAGAAAAGGTATTTAAGGTGGGCAATTGCAAGTTGTGCTTCTGTTTGATTCTTCTCTGAAGAGTGACAGAATGGGATCCTCAAAACAACTCTCAAAAGATCTGAAAACAAATATTGTTCAGTATCATGGTTTAGGGGAAGGCTACAAAAAGCTATCTCAGAGGTTTAAACTGTCAGTTTCTACTGTAAGGAATGTAATCAGAAAATAAAAGGGCACAGGCACAGTTGCTGTAAAACCCAGGTCTGGCAGGCCAAGAAAAATACAGGAGTGGCATATGAGGAGGATTTTGAGAATGGTTACAGTCAACCCAAAGATCACCTCCTAAGACCTGCAAGAAACATCTTGCTGCAGATGGTGTATGTGTTCTACAATTCAGCCCAATTTGCACAAAGAACATCTGTATGGCAGGGTGATGAGAAAGAAACCCTTTCTGCACTCATGCCACAAACAGTCACTTGTATGCAAAAGCTCATTTAGACAAGCTGCAGTCATTTTTGAACAAAAGTGCTTTGAACTGATGAGACAAAAAGGGAGTTATTTGGTCATAACAAACAGCATGGCGGAAGAAGATCACATTCCATGAAAAACACCTGCTACCTACTGTAAGGAAATTCTTGAGTTAATACTTGAAACGCACGATTATTATTTTATTAACATGTATTTATATAGCGCCAACATATTGCGTAGCACTGTAAAGTAAATGTGATTATACAACTACATCACATGAATTACATACATAGAATATATGGAGTAACAAACATCACAATCAATACAGGTACAAAAAGGTGAGGAAGGCCCTATGCATAGGCATACAGTCTAAAGGGAAGGGAGTAATACACAAGGTGTGGGAGTGGGCAAGATCGAATTAAGTGGGTGAGAAATGTGGTATTGCGTTTGGTAGTTAAGCAGAGTGAGGGTAGGCTTCTCGAAAGAAGTGCGTTTTCAGAGATTTCTTGAAAGTAGAAAGGTTGGGAGAAAGTCGGACAGACCGTGGGAGAGCGTTCCAGAGGAGGGGTGCAGCCCTTGCAAAGTCTTGAATGCGAGCATGTGAGGAGGTAATGAGAGAAGAGTTGAGTAGCAGGTCAGTAGAGGAGCGTAGTAAGCGAGTGGGTGAGTATATAGAGATGAGTTTAGAGATGTAGGGTGGGGCAGAGTTATGAAGTGCTTTGAAAGTCAGTGTCATTAATTTGAATTTGATTCTGAAAGGTAACGGAAGCCAGTGCAGGGATTGACAGAATGGCGAGGCAGAGGAGGAGCGGTTGCTGAGGTGTATGAGCCTCGCAGCAGTGTTCATTATGGACTGGAGAGGTGACAGTCTCTGGAGGGGGAGGCCAATTAAAAGAGAGTTACAGTAGTCTAGACGCGATATGATGAGAGAGTGAATAAGAATTTTGGCAGCGTCTTGGGTGATAAATGATCGTATTTTGGATATGTTCCTTAGGTGGAAGTGACAAGATTTAATAAGTGACTGGATATGAGGAGTGAATGACAGGGCAGAATCTAGGATAACCCCAAGGCACCGGGCCTGGGGAGAGGGGGTGATAGTGGAATTGTTAACTATGATGGATACTTCGGGGATGCTACTGGTGTTAGTTCGAGGAAAGAGAACCATTTCAGTTTTAGAGAGGTTTAATTTAAGGTAGCGTTGTGACATCCAGGTAGAGATAGCGGACAGGCAGGAGGAGACGCGAGTTAGGAGTTCTGGGTTGAGATCAGGAGATGAGAGATAGATCTGAGTATCGTCAGCATAGAGGTGGTAGTGGAAACCATAAGAATTTATTAATTTGCCAAGGGAGGAAGTATAGAGGGAGAATAGTAATGGTCCCAGGACAGAGCCTTGGGGAACTCCAACAGAAAGAGGTAGGGGAGAAGATGCTACTCCATTGTAGGAGACACTGAAGGAACGATTGGTGATGTAAGAAGAGAACCAAGACAGGGCTGTGTCACGAAGGCCAAGTGACTGGAGGGACTGGAGGAGGAGAGGGTGATCTACAGTGTCAAATGCGGCTGAGAGGTCAAGCAGTATTAGTAGTGAGAAGTGATTGTTGGCTTTAGCGGTTAAAAGTTCATTAGTCAGTCGAGTCAGGGCAGTTTCCGTGGAGTGTTGTGGCTTAAAACCAGATTGTAGGGGGTCCAGCAGGTTATTGTCAGAGAGGAATGAGGTAAGTCGGTTGTAGACTAGGCGCTCAAGTAGTTTAGAGATGAAAGGTAGCAGAGAGATAGGTCGGAGGTTGTCAAGATTGGAGGGATCAAGAGAGGGTTTTTTCAGGATGGGGGTGACAAGAGCATGTTTTAGTTGAGAAGGAAACAGTCCAGTTGAGAGGGAAAGATTAAATAGGTGAGTTAAGGCTTTGATTAGACACGGATTGGTATTGCGGAGAAGTTTGAGGGAATTGGATCAAGCGGGCAGGTGGTAAGGTGAGAAGAGGCCAGAAGCTTTGAGACTTCCTCATCAGTGACAGGGGTGAAGGAGCACAGGAGGGACTGGGGAGTGTGGAGGGAGGGTGGTGGAAGTCTAGGGGGGTTGAGTAGTGTAATGTCCCTTCTGATAGTGTCAATTTTGTTTTTGAAGTGCTCAGCAATATCTTGAGCAGAGACAGATGTGCATGGAGGGGGTGGAGAAGGGGAAAGGAGAGTGTTAAAGGTGGAGAAAAGTTGTGCTGGTTTTTTAGAAAGGGAGTTAATGAGTGAAGTAAAGTATGTTTGTTTGGCTTGGAAGAGGCTGGTGTTAAAAGAGCGCAGGGCAGATTTGTAGCTCCAAAAGTCTGATTCTGAACGGGATTTGCGCCAGCGACGCTCAAGTGCACGTGAGTGTCTTTGGAGCGCTTTTGTATGAGCAGTATGCCAAGGTTGAAGTGGTTTGGGTCTAGAACGTTTAGTTTTTAAAGGAGCAAGCTCATTTAGGGCAGTGGTGAGAGTACTATAGTAGACAGAGGTAGCCACATTAGGACATGAGATGGCTGAGATATTAGAGTGAAGAGAGTCAAAGGAAGAAGAGAGATGTGACACGTCTATAGCTTGCAAGTCACGGTAGGTACGTGTTTGGGGAATAGCAGGGGGTGAGGAGGGAGTTAGTGAGAGTTGAAATGTGAGCATATTGTGATCAGAGAGGGGAAATGGTGAGTTAGTAAAATTGGTGGTTGAACAGAGTCTGGTAAATATGAGATCCAGAGCATTACCATTGGAGTGAGAGGGGGAGTCTGAGCACAAAGATAAGCCTAGGGAGGAGGTTAGTGAAAGAAGTTTAGAGACAGAAGAGTTGTTAATGTTGTTAACGGGTATATTAAAGTCACCTAATATGATGGATGGTATGTTAGATGAAAGAAAGTAAGGAAGCCAGGCAGCAAAGTTGTCCAGAAATTGTGCAGTTGGTCCAGGTGGTCGATATATAACAGCAATGCACAGTGAAACCGGAGAAAAGAGCCTAATGCAGTGAGCCTCAAATGAGGAGAATGATAAAGAGGGAACAGGTGGAAGAACTTTAAAAGTACAGCGGGGAGAGAGAAGCAAACCTACCCCACCTCCAGGTCTGTTACCAGGTCTGGGAGTATGAGTAAGGTGTAGGCCCCCATAGGACAGGGCAGCAGGTGAGGCGGTGTCAGTAGGAGAAAGCCAGGTTTCAGTAAGTGCGAGTAGGTTAAAGGAATTTGCAATGAAATGGTCGTGTATAGCGGTGAGTTTGTTGCAGACAGATCTGGCATTCCAGAGAGCACAGGAAAGATTAACTGGGTTTTGGGTATAGGAGTAAGTGTTCTGTACTGTTGGAATTTGCTCCGGAGAGAAGGAGCTCGTGGTTGTGATATAACTGGGATGGGGTAAGGGCCAGGGTTTGGGGAAATGTCCCCAGCTGCCAGCAATAGAAAGGAAAGAAAGACTAAGTGTGAGTGGGATTTATAAGTCCTTCGTTTGTATGAAAAGGAGGAGTTTTGTGGAATAGCTAAACCGAGTACTTTATAAACTTCATGTGTGGAGAGGGAAGGAGAGGAGAGAAGAGAGGCTTGAGATTTTTATAGAAGTGGGACTTGCCGGAGGAGGTAGTGAAAAATGTTTTATGAAGCATGAGAGTGAAAGGAGGAGAAATGCAGGATAAAGCATGTTTGGAATAAGAAGTAACAAACTAGCAGGTACAAACAAATCTGTTTTCTTCTTATCCCAGATGGTTCACTGATGATTGCAGGGGAGTCCGGTTCCTTTTGCCTTGTCAATGCCTTGTCCAACTGTCTTGTTTAACTGTCATTTCTAAGCACTTGAGAAATTTTAGCACTTAGGAAAGGTTAGCACTCGTGCCATGCCCCAGACACGAGTGCCATCCCCAATACTGGGTCTGAATTTATATGTAGCTGATTGGGAAAACCAGAGCCTAATTAATCAATTAATCAATTAAATAGCTAGCAAAGGGCAGAGTTTTACAGACACCAGAACCAGGTTTGGGGCTATAAAAATATCTCTTGTTCACTGAGGAGGGGACACAGATGTGTGCTTTAGATATTTATCAAAGAACTAAAGTAGAATAGGCCTGACAGACAAAAGTTATTGGGGTTAACAAATACAAGTAGGGATATAGCAGAATTACCAGAATAAACAGTTGCAGTATATGGATATGGCAGTATGTGGATATAGCAGAATTACCAGAATAAACAGTTGCAGTATATGGATATGGCAGTATGTGGATATAGCAGAATTACCAGAATAAACAGTTGCAGTATATGGATATGGCAGTATGTGGATATAGCAGAATTACCAGAATAAACAGTTGCAGTATATGGATATGGCAGTATGTGGATATAGCAGAATTACCAGAATAAACAGTTGCAGTATATGGATATGGCAGTATGTGGATATAGCAGAATTACCAGAATAAACAGTTGCAGTATATGGATATGGCAGTATGTGGATATAGCAGAATTACCTGTAGGAATGAGAAGAGATAGGAGTTAGTTCCATGGAACTGTCTTGTTTAACTGTCATTTCTAAGCACTTGAGAAATTTTAGCACTTAGGAAAGGTTAGCACTCGTGCCATGCCCCAGACACGAGTGCCATCCCCAATACTGGGTCTGAATTTATATGTAGCTGATTGGGAAAACCAGAGCCTAATTAATCAATTAATCAATTAAATAGCTAGCAAAGGGCAGAGTTTTACAGACACCAGAACCAGGTTTGGGGCTATAAAAATATCTCTTGTTCACTGAGGAGGGGACACAGATGTGTGCTTTAGATATTTATCAAAGACTAAAGTAGAATAGGCCTGACAGACAAAAGTTATTGGGGTTAACAAATACAAGTAGGGATATAGCAGAATTACCAGAATAAACAGTGCAGTATATGGATATGGCAGTATGTGGATATAGCAGAATTACCAGAATAAACAGTTGCAGTATATGGATATGGCAGTATGTGGATATAGCAGAATTACCAGAATAAACAGTTGCAGTATATGGATATGGCAGTATGTGGATATAGCAGAATTACCAGAATAAACAGTTGCAGTATATGGATATGGCAGTATGTGGATATAGCAGAATTACCAGAATAAACAGTTGCAGTATATGGATATGGCAGTATGTGGATATAGCAGAATACCAGAATAAACAGTTTGCAGTATATGGATATGGCAGTATGTGGATATAGCAGAATTACCTGTAGTGAATGAGAAGAGATAGGAGTTAGTTCCATGGAACTGTCTTGTTTAACTGTCATTTCTAAGCACTTGAGAAATTTTAGCACTTAGGAAGGTTAGCACTCGTGCCATGCCCCAGACACGAGTGCCATCCCCAATGACTGGGTTCTGAATTATATGTAGCTGATTGGGAAAACCAGAGCCTAATTAATCAATTAATCAATTAAATAGCTAGCAAAGGGCAGAGTTTTACAGACACCAGAACCAGGTTTGGGGCTATAAAAATATCTCTGTTCACTGAGGAGGGGACACAGATGTGTGCTTTAGATATTTATCAAAGAACTAAAGTAGAATAGGCCTGACAGACAAAAGTTATTGGGGTTAACAAATACAAGTAGGGATATAGCAGAATTACCAGAATAAACAGTTGCAGTATATGGATATGGCAGTATGTGGATATAGCAGAATTACCAGAATAAACAGTTGCAGTATATGGATATGGCAGTATGTGGATATAGCAGAATTACCAGAATAAACAGTTGCAGTATATGGATATGGCAGTATGTGGATATAGCAGAATTACCAGAATAAACAGTTGCAGTATATGGATATGGCAGTATGTGGATATAGCAGAATTACCAGAATAAACAGTTGCAGTATATGGATATGGCAGTATGTGGATATAGCAGAATTACCAGAATAAACAGTTGCAGTATATGGATATGGCAGTATGTGGATATAGCAGAATTACCTGTAGGAATGAGAAGAGATAGGAGTTAGTTCCATGGAACTGTCTTGTTTAACTGTCATTTCTAAGCACTTGAGAAATTTTAGCACTTAGGAAAGGTTAGCACTCGTGCCATGCCCCAGACACGAGTGCCATCCCCAATACTGGGTCTGAATTTATATGTAGCTGATTGGGAAAACCAGAGCCTAATTAATCAATTAATCAATTAAATAGCTAGCAAAGGGCAGAGTTTTACAGACACCAGAACCAGGTTTGGGGCTATAAAAATATCTCTTGTTCACTGAGGAGGGGACACAGATGTGTGCTTTAGATATTTATCAAAGAACTAAAGTAGAATAGGCCTGACAGACAAAAGTTATTGGGTTAACAATACAAGTAGGATATAGCAGAATTACCAGAATAAACAGTTGCAGTATATGGATATGGCAGTATGTGGATATAGCAGAATTACCAGAATAAACAGTTGCAGTATATGGATATGGCAGTATGTGGATATAGCAGAATTACCAGATCAACAGTTGCAGTATAATGGATATGGCAGTATGTGGATATAGCAGAATTACCAGAATAAACAGTTGCAGTATATGGATATGGCAGTATGTGGATATAGCAGAATTACAAGAATAAACAGTTGCAGTATATGGATATGGCAGTATGTGGATATAGCAGAATTACCAGAATAAACAGTTGCAGTATATGGATATGGCAAGTATGTGGATATAGCAGAATTACCGAGAATAAACAGTTGCAGTATAATGGAGTATGGCAGTATGTGGATATAGCAGAATTACCAGAATAAACAGTTGCAGTATATGGATATGGCAGTATGTGGATATAGCAGAATTACCAGAATAAACAGTTGCAGTATATGGATATGGCAGTATGTGGATATAGCAGAATTACCTGTAGGAATGAGAAGAGATAGGAGTTAGTTCCATGGAACTGTCTTGTTTAACTGTCATTTCTAAGCACTTGAGAAATTTTAGCACTTAGGAAAGGTTAGCACTCGTGCCATGCCCCAGACACGAGTAGCCATCCCCAATACTGGGTCTGAATTTATTGTAGCTGATTGGGAAAACCAGAGCCTAATTAATCAATTAATCAATTAATAGCTAGCAAAGGGCAGAGTTTTACAGACACCAGAACCAGGTTTGGGGCTATAAAAATATCTCTTGTTCACTGAGGAGGGGACACAGATGTGTGCTTTAGATATTTATCAAAGACTAAAGTAGAATAGGCCTGACAGACAAAAGTTATTGGGGTTAACAAAATACAAGTAGGGATATAGCAGAATTACCAGAATAAACAGTTGCAGTATATGGATATGGCAGTATGTGGATATAGCAGAATTACCAGAATAAACAGTTGCAGTATATGGATATGGCAGTATGTGGATATAAAGGCAGATTACCGAGAATAAACGTTGCAGTATATGGATATGGCTAGTATGTGGATATAAGCAGATTAGCCAGAATAATACAGTTGCAGTATATTGGATATGGCAGTATGGTGGAGTATAGCAGACCATTACCAGAAAAACGTTGCAGTATATGGATATGCAGTATGTGGATATAGCCAGAATTACAAATGAACAGTTGCAGGTATATGTGACGTATGCATATTTGGATTAGCAGGAATTACCTGTAGGAATGAGAAGAGATAGGAGTTAGTTCCATGGAACTGTCTTTGTTTAACTGTCATGTTTCTAAGCAGGCTTTGAGAAATTTTAGCCACTTAGGAAAATAGGTTACACTCGTTGCCTGCCCCAGACCGAGTGCCAATCCCAATACTGGGTCCTGGAATTTATATGGTAGCGCTCGATTTGGGAAACCAGAGCCTAAATTAATCAATTAATCAATTAAATAGCTACAAAGGGCAGATTTTACAGAACACCGAACCAGGTTTGGGGTCTATAGAAATATCTCTTGTTGTTCACTGAGGAGGGGACACAGGATGTGTTGCTTTAGATATTTATCAAAGAAGTAAAGTTATAGAAATAGGCCTGACAGACAAAACGTTATTGGGGGGTTAATCAAAGTACAAGTGGGATTTTATAGAGCAGAATTACAGAATAAAACAGTTGCAGTATATTTGGATAGTGGCAGTATGTTTGGATATATGCAGAGATTACCGAGAATAACAGTGTGGCAGTATATGGATATGGCAGTATGTTGGATATGCAGAAATTACCAGAATAAACAGTCTGCAGTATACATGGATATGGCAGTATGTGGATATAGCAGAATTACCAATACAATAGAACGTTGCAGTAATATGGATATGGCAGTATGTGTGAGTATAGTCAAATTACCAGAATAAACGCAGTTGCAGTATATGTGGATATTGGGCAGTATGTGGATATAGCAGAATTACCAGAATTAAACAGTTGCAGTATATTGGATATGGCAGTATGTGGATATAGCAGAATTACGCAGAATAAACAGTTGGAAGTTAATATGGATATGGCAGTATGTGGATATAGGCAGATTGCCAAGAATAAACAGTTGCAGTGAATGGATATGGCAGTATGTGGATATAGCAGAAGTTACACGAATAAAACAGTTGCGGAGGTTATGATATTGGCAGTATGTGGGATATAGCAGAGAGGTTACCTGTAGGGAATGAGAAGAGATAGGAAGTTAAGTTCCATGGAACTGTCTTTGGTTTTAACTGTCATTGTCTAAGGCACTTGGAGAAATTTTAGCACTTAAGGAAAGGTTAGACTCGTGCCTGCCCGCAGACACGAAGAGTGCAGTCGTGCCAATACTGGGTCTGAATTTATATGTAGCTGATTGGGAAAACCAGAGCCTAATTAATCAATTTGTCAATTATAGCTAGCAAGGGCAGAGTTTTAACGACACAGAACCAGGTTTGGGGGCTATAAAAATATCTCTTGTTTCACTGAGGAGGGGACACAGATGTGTGCTTTAGATATTTATCAAAGAATAAAAAGTAGAATAGGCCTGACCAGACAAAGTTATTGGGGTTGACAAATACTAAGTAGGGATATAGCAGAATTAACCGAGAATAAACAGTTGCAGTATATGGATATGGCAGTAATGTGGATTAGCAGGAAATTTACCAAGAATATACAGTTGGCAGGTATAGTGGATGAATGGCAGTTGCTGGAATTATAGCAGAATTACCCAAGAATTAGAACAGGTTGCCAAGTATATGGGAGTATGGCAGTATGTGGATAATAGCAGAATTACCAGAATAAAACAGTTGCAGTATATGGATATGGCGAGTGATGTGGATAATAGCAGAATTACCGCAGCACACTCACAACAGCTTGCAGTAGATAAGAAGTCGGATAGTGGCAGTATGTGATATGGCATGGCGAGAATGGTACAGAATAAACAGTTGTGCAAAAGTATAGTGGATATGGCAAGTATGTGGATTATAAGCAGAATTAGCCAGAATAAAACAGATTTGTCATGTAATAGTGGAGTAGATGGCAGTAGCTGTGGGATATACGCAGTAATTAGACGCACAGAGAATATAACAGTTGCATGATATACTGGATTATGGCAAAAGTTAGTGATGGGATGGACGGTAGAGAATTACCCGCAGGTTCTTACAGACACCAAACCAGGTTTGGGGCTATCAAAATATCTCTTGTTCACTGAGGACGGGACACAGATGTGTGCTTTAGTATATTTATCAAAGACAAAAGAGTAGAATAGGCCTGACAGAACAAAGTTAATGGGGCTGTTAAACAAATACAAGTAGGGATATTATAGCAGATTACCAGAATAAACAGTATGCAGTATATGGGAATGGCAGTATTGGGTATAGCAGACTTGACCGAAATAAAACAGTGCAGCTATATGACTATGGCAGTATGTAATATAGCAAATTCCAGAATAAACAGTGCAGTATATGATATGCAGATTGTGAATAATAGCAGAATTACCAGAATAAACAGTTGCAGTATTTATGGATATGGCAGTACTGTGATATAGCAGGAATTACCAGAATAAACAAGTTGCAGTAGATGGAATATGGCAGTATGCTGGATTATGCATAATTACAGGTAATAAACATGCAGTATATGGATATGCAGTATGTGGACTTAACAGAATTACCAGAGCATAACACAGTTTGCCAGTATAATGATATGGCAGTATGTATTATAGCAGAATTACCTTAGGAATGAGAAGAGATAGCGAGTTTAGTTCCATGGAACTGTCTTGTTTAACTGTCCATTTCTAAGCATTGAGAAATTTGTAGACTTAGAAGGTTATGCCTCGGCCATGCCCCAGACACTGAGTTGCCATCCCCATACTGGGTCTTGGAATTATAGAGCTGAGTTATGGGAAAACAGAGCCTAATTAATCAAATTAACAATTAATAGCTAGCAAATGGGGCAGAGTTTTACAGACACCAGAACCGGTTTGGGGCTATTAAAAATAGCTCGCTGTTCACTGAGGGGGGACACAGATGTTGCACTTTAGATATTTAATCAAAAAACTAAAGTCTAAATAGACCTGACAGACAAAAGTTAATTGGGGTTAAACAAATTACAAAGTAGGAATATTGAGCAGAATTACCGATAAACAGTTGCCAGTATATGGACAATACTGGCCAGTATGTGGATACTAGCAGAATTACCAGAATAACGTTGCAGTATATGGATATCGGGCGTATGTGATTATAGCAGAGATACCAGAAATAAACAGTTTGCAGTATTATGGAGTATGCAGATTGTGGAATAGCAAAATACCAGAATAAACATATGCAGCTATATGGATATCGGAAGTATGTGAGAATATAGCAGACCTTACCAGAATAAAACAGTCTGCAGTATATGGATTATCGGCAGTATCTGCTGGGATATAGCAGAATTACCAGAAAAACAGTTCCAAGAATATATGGATTATGCAAGTATTGTGGATATTAGCAGATTACCAGAATAAACAGGCTGCAGTATATGGGATTATGGCAGATAGGTGGAATAGCAGGAATTACCTGTAGGACATGAGAAGAGATAGGATTAGTTCCATGAACTGTCTATGCTTAACTGTCACTTTCTAAAGCATGAGAAATTTAGCATTAGGAAAGGTTAGCACTGTTGCCATGCCCCCGACACGAGTGCCATACCCAATACTGGGTTCTGAATCTATATGTAGCTGATTGGACAACCAGAGCCTAAATTAATAAATTAATCAATAATAGCTAGCAAAGGGCAGGTTTTACAGACACCAGAACAGTTTGGGGCTATAAAATATCTCTTTGTTCACTGAGGACGGGACACAGATGTGTGCTTTTAGACTATTTACAAAAGAAACTAAAGTAGAATAGAGCCCTGACAGACAAAATTATTGGGGTAACAAAACACATAGGGATATAGCCAGAATTACCAGCATAAAAAGTTGCAGTATCAATGACTGGCAGTATGTGGATATAGGCAGACATTACCAGAATAAACAGTTGCAGTAGTCATGGTATGCGCAGTATGGGTATACCAGAATTACCAGATAAACAGTTGCAGTATATGGATTGGCAGTATGTGAGATAGCCAGATTTACCAGAATAAACAGCTTGCAGTATATGATATGGGCGAGTTGTGGATTAGCGGAAATTACCAGATAAACAGTTGCAGATGATATAGGCAGCTATTGTGAGATATTACTAGAATACCAGAATAAACACTTGCAGTATATGGATTATGGCTATGTGATATAGCAGAATTACCAGAATAAAAACAGTTGCAGTATATGGATATGGCAGGTATGTTGATCATAGCAGAATTACCTGTAGGGAATGAGAGAGATAGAGTTAGGTTCCAATCGAACCTTGTCTTGGTTTAACTTGTCAAGTTCTAAGCACTTGAGAAATCTATTAGATTGGAAAGGCTTAGCACGCGTGCCATGCCCCAGACCGTAAGGCCATCCCCAATACTGGTTGAATGTTATATGTAGCTGATTGGAAACCAGAGGCCCATAATTAACATTAATACAATAAAAGCTTACAAAGCAGACGTTTTACAGACACCCAGAACGCAGTTTGGGGGACTATAAAATATCTCTGTTCACTGAGGAGGGGACACAATGTGTGCTTTAGAATATTATCAAAAGAACTAAATAGAATAGGCCTGACACAAAGTCTTTGGGGTTAACAATATACAAGTGGATTAATGCAAGAATTACAGAATAAACAGTTGCAGTATCATGATAGTGCAGATGTGGATTATAGCAGAATTACCAGACATAAACAGTTGCAGCTTATCAGATTGCAGTATGTAGCTATAGCAGAATTACAGAATAAACAGTTGCAGTATTATGAGATTGCAGTATGTGGAGTATAGCAGATATTACAAATAAACAGTAGCAGTAATGATATGCCAGTATGATGGATATAGCGAATTACCAGAATAAATGCAGTTTATGATATGCAGTTCATGTGACATATAGCAGAATTACCAGAATAAACAGTTGGCAGTATATGGGATTATGCAGTATGTGGATATAGCAGAATTACCAGAATAAACAGTTGCAGTATATGGATTATGGCAGTATGTGGGATATAGCAGAATACCAGAATAAACAGTTGCAGTATTATGGATATGGCAGTATGTGGATATAGCAGAATTACCAGAATAAACAGTTGCAGTATATGGATTATGCAGTATGTGGACTATAGCAGAAATTACCAGAATAAACAGTTGCAGTATATGGATATGGCAGTATGTGGATATAGCAGAATTACCTGTAGGGAATGAGAAGAGATAGGAGTTAGTTCCATGGAACTGTCTTGTTTAACTGTCATTTCTAAGCACTTGAGAAATTTTAGCACTTAGGAAAGGTTAGCACTCGTGCCATGCCCCAGACACGAGTGCCATCCCCAATACTGGGTCTGAATTATATGTAGCTGATTGGGAAAACCAGAGGCCTAATTAATCAATTAATCAATTAAATAGCTAGCAAAGGGCAGAGTTTTACAGACACCAAACCAGGTTTGGGGGCTATAAAAATATCTCTTGTTCACTGAGGAGGGGACACAGATGTGTGCTTAGATATTTATCAAAGAACTAAAGTAGAATAGGCCTGACAGACAAAAGTTATTGGGGTTAACAAATACAAGTAGGGATATAGCAGAATTACCAGAATAAACAGTTGCAGTATATGGATATGGCAGTATGTGATTAGCAGAATTACCAGAATAAACAGTTGCAGTATATGGATATGGCAGTATTGGATATAGCAGAATTACCAGAATAAACAGTTGCAGTATATGGATATGGGCAGTATGTGGATATAGCAGAATTACCAGAATAAACAGTTGCAGATATGGATATGGCAGTATGTGGATATAGCAGAATTACCAGAATAAACAGTTGCAGTATATGGATTGGCAGTATGTGGATATAGGCAGGAATTACCAGAATAAAACAGTTGCAGTATATGGATATGGGCAGTATGTGGACTATAAGCAGAATTACCAGAATAAACAGTTGCAGTATATGGATATGGCAGTATGTGGATATAGCAGAATTACCTGTAGGAATGAGAAGAGATAGGAGTTAGTTCCATGGAACTGTCTTGTTTAACTGTCATTTCTAAGCACTTGGAAATTTTAGCACTTAGGAAAGGTTAGCACTCGTGCCATGCCCCAGACACGAGTGCCATCCCCAATACTGGGTCTGAATTTATATGTAGCTGATTGGGAAAACCAGAGCCTAATTAATCAATTAATCAATAAATAGCTAGCAAAAGGGCAGAGTTTTACAGACACCAGAACCAGGTTTGGGGGCTATAAAAATATCTCTTGTTCACTGAGGAGGGACACAGATGTGTGCTTTAGATATTTATTCAAAGAACTAAAGTAGAATAGGCCTGACAGACAAAAGTTATTGGGGTTAACAAATACAAGTAGGGATATAAGCAGAATTACCAGAATAAACAGTTGCAGTATATGGATATGGCAGTATGTGGATATAGCAGAATTACCAGAATAAACAGTTGCAGTATATGGATATGGCAGTATGTGGATATAGCAGAATTACCAGAATAAACAGTTGCAGTATATGGATATGGCAGTATGTGGATATAGCAGAATTACCAGAATAAACAGTTGCAGTATATGGATATGGCAGTATGTGGATATAGCAGAATTACCAGAATAAACAGTTGCAGTATATGGATATGGCAGTATGTGGATATAGCAGAATTACCAGAATAAAACAGTTGCAGTATATGGATATGGCAGTATGTGGATATAGCAGAATTACCAGAATAAACAGTTGCAGTATATGGATATGGCAGTATGTGGATATAGCAGAATTACCAGAATAAACAGTTGCAGTATATGGATATGGCAGTATGTGGATATAGCAGAATTACCAGAATAAACAGTTGCAGTATATGGATATGGCAGTATGTGGATATAGCAGAATTACCAGAATAAACAGTTTGCAGTATATGGATATGGCAGTATGTGGATATAGCAGAATACCTGTAGGAATGAGAAGAGATAGGAGTTAGTTCCATGGAACTGTCTTGTTTAAACTGTCATTGCTAAGCACTTGAGAAATTTTAGCACTTAGGAAAGGTTAGCACTCGTGCCATGCCCCAGACACGAGTGCCATCCCCAATACTGGGTCTGAATTTATATGTAGCTGATTGGGAAAACCAGAGCCTAATTAATCAATTAATCAATTAAATAGCTAGCAAAGGGCAGAGTTTTACAGACACCAGAACCAGGTTTGGGGCTATAAAAATATCTCTTGTTCACTGAGGAGGGGACACAGATGTGTGCTTTAGATATTTATCAAAGAAACTAAAGTAGAATAGGCCTGACAGACAAAAGTTATTGGGGTTAACAAATACAAGTAGGGATTATAGCAGAATTACCAGAATAAACAGTTGCAGTATATGGATATGGCAGTATGGATATGAGCAGAATTGGATATAGCAGAATTACCAGAATAAACAGTGCAGTATATGGATATGGCAGTATGTGGATATAGCAGAATTACCAGAATAAACCAGTTGGGCAGTATATGGATATGGCAGTATGTGGATATTAGCAGAATTACCAGAATAAACAGTTGCAGTATATGGATATGGCAGTATGTGGATATAGCAGAATTACCAGAATAAACAGTTGCAGTATATGGATATGGCAGTATGTGGATATAGCAGAATTACCAGAATAAACAGTTGCAGTATATGGATATGGCAGTATGTGGATATAGCAGAATTACCAGAATAAACAGTTGGCAGTATATGGATATGGCAGTATGTGGATATAGCAGAATTACCAGAATAAACAGTTGCAGTATATGGATATGGCAGTATGTGGATATAGCAGAATTACCAGAATAAACAGTTGCAGTATATGGATATGGCAGTATGTGGATATAGCAGAATTACCAGAATAAAACAGTTGCAGTATATGGATATGGCAGTATGTGGATATAGCAGAATTACCAGAATAAACCAGTTGCAGTATATGGATATGGCAGTATGTGGATATAGCAGAATTACCAGAATAAACAGTTGCAGTATATGGATATGGCAGTATGTGGATATAGCAGAATTACCAGAATAAACAGTTGCAGTATATGGATATGGCAGTATGTGGATATAGCAGAATTACCAGAATAAACAGTTGCAGTATATGGATATGGCAGTATGTGGATATAGCAGAATTACCAGAATAAACAGTTGCAGTATATGGATATGACAGTATGTGGATATAGCAGAATTACCAGAATAAACAGTTGCAGTATATGGATATGGCAGTATGTGGATATAGCAGAATTACCAGAATAAACAGTTGCAGTATATGGATATGGCAGTATGTGGATATAGCAGAATTACCAGAATAAACAGTTGCAGTATATGGATATGGCAGTATGTGGATATAGCAGAATTACCAGAATAAACAGTTGCAGTATATGGATATGGCAGTATGTGGATATAGCAGAATTACCAGAATAAACAGTTGCAGTATATGGATATGGCAGTATGTGGATATAGCAGAATTACCAGAATAAACAGTTGCAGTATATGGATATGGCAGTATGTGGATATAGCAGAATTACCAGAATAAACAGTTGCAGTATATGGATATGGCAGTATGTGGATATAGCAGAATTACCAGAATAAACAGTTGCAGTATATGGATATGGCAGTATGTGGATATAGCAGAATTACCTGTAGGAATGAGAAGAGATAGGAGTTAGTTCCATGGAACTGTCTTGTTTAACTGTCATTTCTAAGCACTTGAGAAATTTTAGCACTTAGGAAAGGTTAGCACTCGTGCCATGCCCCAGACACGATATGTGAAATGTAGCTTCTTTTACCAATAACATGTCCTTGTGATAACTGTAGCTTCTTTTTACAATAACAAGTCTTTGTGATAATTTGAAACCGTGCATATGTATGCAGCTAACTGTCCCCTGAATAAATGACGTAAACGTGGGGCCAGATCAGCTGCAGAAAGATTGTAACATTTTACAGTATCTATAAAAAGCCAGATACTTTCTGTATTAGCTGGTAAACCTGCAGCTTACTTCTGTATTGCTTGTCCCCTCACAGCGAGAATACAACTTATCACATTCCTCTGAACCCTGAATGGTCATTGGCAGATTTTTCTAACAACTTGTTCCTTCGAGCCGGAAACCAACATCTGTCTTCTCAAACGGGAAACGTGACTGTGGTCATTGCAGAGGGTTAATCCTATTCTCTCTGTGGACTGAACCGAAAGACCTCCAACAGCTGTCGTAAAGAGAGGCCAGTCGCACTCGTTTGGGGGAACAGTGACGGTTTCTAAAGAACACAGCGACCAGGGTCACTGGAATCTCGTAACGTATATGTTTTCTTTTTGTTGTTGTTACTAGTTGTCTACGTAAAGGTCCCTTCACTAAACTGTTGATATTAAGGTGTTAAGTAGCAGAATGGCCCGCCTTTGATAAAGAAACAGAGTGACAAGCGGCAGGGCCGGAACTAGGGGTAGGCAGAAGAGGCAGCTGCCTAGGGCGCAATGATTGGGGGGCGCTGGGCAGCTACCTCTTCTGCCTACCCCTAGACTGAACCCACCTGGAAATCTGTTTGCAATATGCGTTGTGCGCTCGAGTGGCGTTTCGGTTCATGGGATTGGAGTTACTGCGCATGCGCGCCGTGGAACATCTACTGCGCATGCGCGCCGGGGAACGTCTTTACTGCGCATGGGCGCCGGGGAACGTCTTTACTGCGCATGCATGCCGGGGAACGTCTTTACTGCGCATGCGTGCAGGGGACGTCTTTACTGCGCATGCGCAAGTGACAGGGGAAAGGAAGGGGCGAGCAGGCTGACTGGGCTGCCTAGGGCGCCCGGCCTGCTTGGCCCGCCTCTGACAAGCGGACGAGTCCATAGTCTGTGTGAGAAGACTACAGGAATAACTAACTCATTGTGCATGTTAAAGATAGAGTACTCCGGGGGACCGCTGAATTTGTGTTTGAAAGTGTGTGAAAGAGAGTTTGGGAGTCAAAGAGGGAATGTTTAACCCCTCAGACAGGCCGTAAAGGGCGATACACTGACCGGTGAACATTTTCGGCAAACTGACTACCTTGCTCCTCCGGTTTTACTTGGCCGAGCTCCAAGCTGTGAGGCCATATCCGTGAGTACTGCTTCACCAGGCGTTTAACTCCACAAAATTTTTGTCAATTGTTTGTCATCTATACTTACTAACCATGGGAAATAAATGCTGTAAAAGTATCAATGGTCTAACTGAGGACGCTCAGTTCATGCGTGATCAGAATCCAAATAATATCAGGTTCTTAAAAGGTAGAAAGAGGATTATAATTTTAACCCTATATTAGACAAGGAACAGTATAGATTGCTTGTTGGAGAGGTACTGACGATAAAAAAATGTACATTAAAAGTTACCTATAGGTCATGTTGTTCGTTTTTTTTTTTTTTTTTTTCTTTGCTGGGAGGTTTGTTTTTGTAAGTAATTGTTAGATGAAGTTTCTAAACCTGACTGTTTTGCCAACCCGACTGTTTTGCCAACCCGACTGTTTTGCCAACCCGACTGTTTTGTCAGCCTGTCAGTTAGAGATTCTAATATTCCTACTGCACAAATATGGTAGCCTCCTCATACAGGAGCATTGGGCATCAGACAGGTAATGTAAAAGCATTGTGCAAATACATTATGGGGAAGTTATGTTTCTTTCCAATGCAATATTATGAGGAATGTAATAGGAGGGAAAATAAAGAAAGGAATGCCAAGAAAGGCAAGGTACAAGAATAACTATGTCAGGTGATAAAATAATGAAGGGATTGTGGATTGATATTATTGTAAACTGAAGGAAGTCTTTGACACATATAGTGGTGTGCCTATACCAGATCAGGGCATGGTAAATGATAGTCCTACAACTAATAAATGCATTCCTATGAGGATGTCTGCCCCAGATTAGCAGTTTTGTGAGTCAGCATATGGTAGACCACCGGGTAGCCCGTTTGCAAGCAGTCCTTGAGTATGCCAGACATGCTGAAAGACATCTCCAAAAAAACGAGGGTTAAGCTATGTGTTTTAGTAGAGGAAGATGTGTATGTGGTAAAGCAGGATAGAGGACGAGATAGGCAGAGAGAAGGGGGGGGGGGGTTCAGACCCCATTGAGATGACAAGCGAGAAAGGGAAATACTGTAAGTAAAAGACGTAGGAGAAATTAGGTTTTTTCATTGTGAGAAACCGGGGCATTTTGCTAGAGAATGCCGAGCAGAATTGAGCAATGGGGATTACAGGAGCCCCCTTGGGGAGGCATGACTATCTGAGAGTACTCATTCCCCTGTAAATAGAGAAAAATGAGTATAATTCTTAATTTAGAAGACATAGAATGTAGTCTCTTATGTAAGTCGAAACCCCAACTCACCCTTGAAGTTGGGGGAAAATCCATTACCTTCCTATGTGACACCGGGGCATGTAGATACACCCCCCCTGATGTGCCAACTATCCAAAGAACTGAGGAATTTATTTTTCTAAGAATAGCAGGGGGACAATTAGATAAAGTATACTTGTCCCCACTATTAGCCGTAACTGACATTGAACAGACTATTCTTAATCAGTTCATTCTCTCTTCCCATTGTCCGTTCAACTTACTGGGAAGGGACATGTTGGTGAGATCAGGAAAGTGCCTTATAACCACCCGGATGGTTAATTGCCTTTGGCGACCATCCGCTTAATAGAATAGCAGCCAACCCGAATCAAATACCAATCAAACCTCTTACACAATCACAAAAAGATGAGGAAGCTAGAATGCTAGAGGGAGAGATAAAGCTGCTAGCAAAGGGGTTAAGTCAGAAAATAGAGAACAGTGAGAAACAACACCAAAAGGAAAACACCTTAGAGACAATTTATCTTTCAGTGCTGAAAATAGCAGCTCTGATACTGAGGAACAAGCAGTTCCCAGCCCCTCAGCCAAGTTCTACCCCATCGGCAAAATACAAACTAGAGAAAAAGGGAGAAGCGGGGGCTGCTGCTTCAACACGTCACATTACACACACAGAGTACATTCCATGGGCAGCATCAGATCTTAGAAAGATTTTTCAAGACGTTCCACATCCCCGCACCAATCCACACAAATTTGTACAGGAACTAATGTTTGCCCACCGTGCCCATAACCCTAATTTGACTGATGTTAGTTGTACTCAGGTTCAGGGGATTACCAACATTTGTTAGTCAAAATTAATTGGGACACTAATCCTGCTGACCCAGCCCAAGTAGTGGTCCGCTTACGTGCTCTGGAATGTACCAAAGGCACCATTTTTCCAGAAGTTTATTGGGAATCAGTTTTCAAATTTAACCAAGATGCTCAAGAGTCTGTTGTCCAGTATGCAACCAGATTTAAAGAGAGGGTCATTGCCTGTGGTGGACCTGCTGCCCTAACAGATGAGGAAAACCTGATGGGAGTTGTTGCATGGTTTAGGACCTACAGGCAGTAAATCAGTAAATCAGGCTGTTTTCCAAGACTGACACAGTCTCATTAGGAAATGCCAAAGCTGATTTGGCTGCTAAAGCACATTCAAGCTTTAACTGCATCACCAGACACAAACTTTTTAGATCAAGGGTTACTCAAAGACATGCAAAATAATGTCAGTGAAGCAGAATGCCACAAATGGCTTTCTAAAGGGGCCCAACTTGAACAGGGCATATATTATTGCCCCAAAAGGAAAACCAATTCTTCCTACTACACTATTTTGCGCAAAAGCACGGCCAGCCCTTGGTACGGTGCCATTCCCGCTAAACCCTGATAATGACTTAGAAGGGTTGCAGTGTGTGCTTAAGTTATATACTCAAAAGCAACCCGCAAACGGTACCACCCTGTCCTTTCTCTGCCCTGCTAGATTTGCCACCTTCCATTACAGTATATGCAGGTAACCACACCTGTTTCCATAGTCAAGGGCGTAGTCAGAAATTACTGGCACTGCCAGCCTCCTTTTGTGCCCGAAATATAGTTCTGACACAGAACGACACCACATTTAAAAACGATGGTTCCAGGACAGATATATGGTGATTATGTGGAGACATGAAATTGCGCCCCTTACTCTATGCTTTTCCCGTAACCTCTATTCCGCAGGTACCAAGATTGGAAATGATTCACCGCTCCAAACGAGAAGTCCGACTTAAAGGGTCTTTCGACAATCATGTATACATTGATGATATAGGAGTACCCTGAGGAGTCCCAGATGAATATAAGGCCAGAAATCAAATCACTGCTGGTTTTGAATCCTTCCTCGCCTGGTGGGCAACTATAAACAAGAACGTCGATTGGATCAACTACAACCAACAGAGATTTGTCAACTTTACCTGTGATGGATTTAAAGGTGTAGCAAGTCAACTAGAAGCCACCTCCTTGGTTGCCTGGCAAAATCAAATAGCCTTGGACATGCTTCTTGTCGAGAGAGGTGGCCAGTGCAAAATCTTCGGTGACATGTGTTGCACCTTAATCCCAAATAACACGGCTCTTGATGGGAGTATCACTAAGGCCTTGGAAGGACTGACTAAATTATCTAATGAACTGGCTGAAAACTCTGGGATATCCAACCCTTTTCACTACCTTTACTAAAATCATGTATACTGCAGCTTCACTCCACTCTTGACTATGTGGATAATTATGACACAGATATATGACGCGAAGGATGAAAAGCTATGCTAGTCCTAATCACTGATGTTTTTCTGTCACACATAATGCATTCACAAGTATAAAAAGGTGGCAACGTAAGGAAATTCTAGAGTTAATACTTGAAACGCATGATATGTGAAATGTACAGATTTAGCCACTTTTCTTTATACATTTAACGCGCTGTAACGGAAGAAAAGCAGCAACAAGTGCGATGTCTTGAGTTGCCTTGTCCCGTTTATCGCAGTTTCTTTTTTTAATCAGTATGCAGTACTATCTGTGACCACTAGATGTCACTATATACTGCTATAGCTGCCGGCTTACAGATAGAGAGGAGAGAGATCGTTTAATTCACGATCTCCTAAGGTGAAGAAAAAGGGCTCCTGCAGGGAAAGTCCTTGTACAGTACCTTCCACTTCCTGAGCTCTCATGGAGGTTTAAAAAGTTTGACCGTAGGCACGATTGAATTTGCAATCAGCCCTTGTAGTTATTAAAGTTGCTTTTAAAGATATGTGCGGGCAGCTGTTTACTTATTATGGAGGAGAGGTAAATTAAGCAGTCCACATAGTTCCTCTGTTCCCTCTTGTGGACCTCGGTTGTTTTTTTTGTTTTTTTTTTTAAGTGAGCTGGCAGCCTGATCAATCCCATCTACAAGATTATTCAACTGTAATCCAGTGGGTGAATAGCTCACTGTGTAAATACGGCGTTTTAACATGTAGAGGGTTGGTGGTTCAACTCTGTGTGGCTTCCCTTAACTTTATTAAAATAGCTTTTTTTTTTTTTATTAAACTAAATAAATTATTTCATAAATATAAACTGAATTAAAGATTTAAGAGCAAAGTTGGGATATACTAACTACAACAGAGGAATAAAGCCATAAATAGTTTTAAAGGGGTGGGTCACCTTTAAGTTCAATTTTCGTATGTTATAGAATGGCTAATTCTCAGCAACTTTTCAATTGGCCATTATTATTTATTTTTTAGAGTTTTTGAATTATTTGCATTTATCTTCTGATCCTTTCCAAATGTATTGATATTGCTACTTTTTATTACTCATCTTTCTATTAAGGCCTCTCCTATTCATATCCCTGTCTTTTATTCAAATTAATGCTAGGTCCCTAGGGTAATCTGGACCCTAGCAACCAGTCTGCTCAAAATGCAAACTGGAGAACTGCTGAATAAAAAGCTAAATATCTTAAAAAACACAAATAATAAAAGAGAGTCTCAGAATATTAATCTCTACATCATACTAAAAGTTAATTAAAAGGTGAAAATCCATTTAAGTAAGTTAAAAAAACAATATAAAAATAAATACTTTTCAGTGTTGATGGGCCCCCACAAAGTAGTAAAAATCAATGTAAAGTAAAACCTGTGCCACAAATCAAACAAAGTGAAGGTCCCCCACCCTTAATATGACTAGCGATGGGCGAATTTGTCCCATTTCAGTTACAAATGCCTTCATCTATAATTCAGCTCCTATGTTCAGTGTAAAAACATATACAGCTATGGGACCTGTATTCTGGATAATGGATCTTTCTCTAATTTGGATCTTCATACCATAAGTCTACTAGAAAATCATGTAAACATGAAATAAAGCCAATAGGCTGGTTTTGCTTTCAATAAGGAAAGCAAAACCAGCCTATTGGCTTTATTTCATGTTTACATGATTTTCTAGTAGACTTATGGTATGAAGATCTTAGTTTGGATCATGTACAAGCGACTATTATTACAGGTATTGCTAGGCAACCTGGTTGGCTAGGCACCCAAAAGTGCACGTATGCATGGGAAAGGGTGCATGCGTGCAAAAGGACGCTCAAGTGAAAAGGACACATGAGCACATGAGGATGCAGACGCTGGCTAGAGCACTGAGACAGGACCAGACTAGGGGGTAGGAGGCAGAGAAGAGTGCCTGGTGCCCCCCAGCTTTGTGCCTACTCCACCTACCCCTAGTTCTGGCCCTGCCTTGACTTTCATTACAGAGGTCAGGGTACAACAAACATGTCAATCTACAATATATAATGCTACAAAAAGCTTAAATCAGCACTTTCAAACTTAATTTATGGAATATTATATTGAATAAGCACTTTACTATTTTTTGTAGGAAAAGTAAGAGACTCTGTCAGTGGGTACATTCAAACCCCACACTTGGACTATTGCTATACCATCGCTGTATTTGAGATGATTACCATGTGTTGTTACACAAATGATAAGCATATGTAGCTTTTTTTTTTATATGTAGTTTTTTATTTAGAATCAACATTCTAAAATGTTAAAAAGGCTTAAATCAGCACTTTAAAAGTCTATTTATGGCATATTATAGTGAATAAGCACTTTGAAATAATTTATAAGGAAAGTGTAAAAAAATTTCAGTGGGTAGAATCAAACCAACAACCCTTTACTCTCCAGGCCTACTCCTAAACCATCACGTTTTGACAGAAAAATGATATATGTATGAAGTTTTTGAGCTCCAACAGAGCAGAGACAAAATTGTAATTGTGTATCTGTATGAGCAACTTTCTGCCTCATGGGAATCTAAGTCGGCTTAGAATGGAAAGTTAGTTCAGGCGCCACCTGGTGTTCATTACTTAAATTGCGCCTATTTTAATTTCAACTCTAATCATTTCTACACGTCGGGACATCGTGTTTCCCTGCACTTAACGCGATCAGCGCATTTATCTTCATTAGTTACAGCGCGCCAGATGCACAATCTCTGCTGGCTTCATCTGTAGCTTCTTTTTACAATAACAAGTCTTTGTAATAATTTGAAACAGTGCAGATGTACGCAGCTAACTGTCCCCTGAATAAATGACGTAAACGTGGGGCCAGATCAGCTGCAGAAAGATTGTAACATTTTACAGTATCTATAAAAAGCCAGATACTTTCTGTATTAGCTGGTCAACCTGCAGCTTACTTCTGTATTGCTTGTCCCCTCGCAGCGAGAATAAAACTTATCACATTCCTCTGAACCCTGAATGGTCATTGGCAGATTTTTCTAACACCTACTGTCAAATTTAGTGGAGGTTCCATCATGTTGTGGGGCTGTGTTGCTAGTTCAGGGACTTGGGGCCCTTGTTAAAGTCGAGTGTTGGATGAAATCAACCCAATAACAACAAATTCTTCAGGATAATGTTCAAGCATCAGTCATAAAGTTGAAGTTACTCAGGGGTTGGATATTCCAACAAGACAATGACCCTAAACACACTTCGAAATCTACAAAAGCATTTATGAATTCAGGAATGGCCGTCATCAAAAATCCATGGGATGATTTGAAGCAGGCTGTCCATGCTCGGCAGCCATCAAATTTAACTGGACGAATGGTCAAAAATACCGCCACCCAGAATAAGGGGTTAGCAAGGGAGGGCCGGGAAGATTGCAGGAGAAGCAGCCGGTGGCCTGCCGTACCTCCCACGTGGTGGGTTAGGGAGGGATACAGTGGAACGGAGCGTTCAGATCAGTACCGGAAGTGACGTCAATGCGACGCAGCATAATGATATGGAGGTACTGCATCTGGCGGTTCAGAGGAAAAGTCGCAGGCGCCATCTTGGGGTTGGCCAGGTAGCGTGAACCCGGAAGTTAGGTTGGCACCAACAGGATTAGACGCCGTGCTGGTTATAGCGTGATCTGCTTACATTATACTAACAGCCTAGTATAGGAGGCTCTGTTGCTCCTATTCAGAGTACCCACCGGGGGGTTTTTAAGGAGCTGTGGCTTCCAGTGGTGCCCATTACATATATTTTGTGATTATACAGCCTTCCTGCAGCTGATAAAAAGGATAAGAGCCCTGAAAAATCGAATTTGGCAGAAAAAGTTCAGGAAGAGTCTGGAACATCAACTTCACAGGAGAATCGAGTCTTTGGTGGCTGTCTTTAAGCAGGCAGTAGTGCAAGGGTTCCAAGAAGCTACAACTTCTAAGAAGAGAACCAGACATGCCTACTCTAGACATACAGACTCACTGTCTGAGGTCTCAGAAGGAGAACTTTCAGAAGATTCTGAAATTACTACCCCTTTGGGATCTGAAGTGGGGGAGATTGAAATGGAAGAAGATTCCAATTTCGATTTAGCAGTTTTAGAGCCACTGATAAAAGCAGTGTGGCAAACACTGACATTCCCAGTGGAGCCCGCTAAATTGTCTTCAGTGGATAAACTGTTGGATAAACCGGTGCATACTTCTTTTAAAGAAATAATTGCAAATCAATTAAAAAAGACAGAAAAAATTACCTCAAACTGAAGGAAAATTTCTGAATAAGTATCCTTTTGAAGAGGAGGATTAGAAATTTTGGGATGTTCCACCTAAGGTGGATGCGGCAGTTGTGAGGCTAGCTAGAAAAATGATTCTGCCAGTAGACGATGCGGCAGTATTCAGAGAACCTATGGAGAAAAGGATAAAGTTCAATCTCAAAAAATCCTTTGGAGCAGCAGGTGCAACCTGCTGACCAGCAGTAGCCCTGACAGAGACCTAAGTTGTTGATGTTGTCTGACTGTAAGATAGTAGTGGATTTCATGTCTGAAGCACCAATTGACTTGAAGCATTTTACGGCAAGATCCATGACATTGTCGGTGGCTACAAGAAGGGCATTGTGGCTGAAGCCTTGGGCAGTGGATGTAGCCTCAAAAAGCAATCTATGCCAACTTCCATTTGAAGGGGAAAGGCTTTTTGGTGAGAAATTGGATTCAATTATTAAAGTCTATGGTGGGAAGAGTTTTTTTCTGCCTCAAGAGAGGAAGAATAAGAAGATAAGATATGATTCACCATTTTCCAGAGACTAGGAAAGGGCTTTCAGGTCATCTAAACAATATAAGCCTGGGAAAGAGTTCAATAGTCATCTTGGAGATCAGGTTGTCAGAGTTCTAGAGGGAATTCTAGGAGATCCAATATTTTTTACGCCCTCAGTGCAAAATTTCAGCAGCAATGAGGATGTCTTGGCTCAGAGAGGAGTGGGGGCAGGCTGTCTCTATTTGTTCGAATCTGGGCCAAAAATGTGCAGGATCGCTGGGTTTTTGTAAGTTTTCAAAAGTTCCCTAAAAAGGATAATTTTCTAATTTCATCCTTCCAAGGATCAGAAGAGATTCAAGGATTGGTTCAGGAGTATATGGATCAGCTTTTTGCTTCAGAAGCAATAGAAACAGTTCCTCCTCATGAGAGAATGAGGGGGATCTAATCAAGGCTGTTTCTAGTAAAGAAAGCCTCAGGGGTTATGAGACCAGTTTTGGATATGAGAGGCCTGAACAACTTCCCGGACAAAAGGAAGTTCAAAGATTCTTGTCACGCTGATAGCCGAGTTGAGAAAAAGAGGAATTTCGATCTAATTTTGAATCTGTTTTTCCCGTTTTCTTAGGAAATGTGCTAAAACTGTATACTCCTGTGATGAATTGCAACCCGAATTTTGCATATAAGAAAGCAAAGAGTTTTGGGATGTTTGCTGGCTGTGTCCAGGGCTGTATTTTGTGTTGGGGCACCCAGAAGCTGTGTCATCAACCACCTGCACCCATGCAGCCCCACCAACCCCCCCCCCCCCAGGATTCCTGTTCAAATGCAATTTTTTTCACCATTCCTTTTCAGGAGACGTTGAAAATATATATTTAGCAGTATTTTTTACTTGTCCTTGCAATTTTTTTTCTTCATTTCAGGTCAAACTGCAAATTTTTACAAAGAACTGAATCCACTGTATTTAGGAAAGCAAGGATGGCACCACTGTATATCTGCAGGTGTGCACTTTCAAGAAATATATAATTTGTGGGTATATTTTACAGGTAAAGATGATGTATAGACAGAATATCTGCATGGTGTGCACTTGAAACACATCCACAGATTTAGCCATTTACCCTGTTTTGGTGTGTTAGGAGGCCATGTCTTTAATTGCACCCATACATGTGGGGTGTGGTTTTATTCAGTAGTTGCAGATTGGTATTTAGCAAATTTTTTTTCATTATTTTATAATTTTTTTATTTTTATTATTCTTTATTTCAGGCCAAGCCACAAACTTATATGGAGAACTGTGGCCACAATGCTGCGTGTAGAAAAGGATGAATAGCTGCAGATATGCACTTTCAAGCAATATATAGTTTGTGGGGAGAATTTCAGAGGTAAGGGGAAGCTTAGAATAAAAAACTACATCCACAACTCTGTATGTAGAAAAGCAAGGATGGCACCACTTTAAAGCTGCAGATATGCACTTGCACAGGTTTGACAAGTAAGGGTGTGTTTACACTGAAAACTGGAAGGTCTGCATTTAGGGGCATGTTTATTATGCTGTGTAAAACAAAAATTGCTGAAAAAACTGTGTAAAAAGCTGTGTAGAATAAATAGAAAATTTAACTTCATACTTACCGAAATTTTCTTTTCCTGGTAACTATGGGCAGCCTTTACACTAAGGGGGTTCCCCTGCTTCCCAAGCCGACAGGACAGGTTAATAATGAATTCTCTCCCAATCCACCAATCTTAATTATCTATAAATACTCCCCCTTCCCCCACCTGCCCCTCGTCTTTTAATGTCCGAGCAGCTAGTTGTTTGGGGAGGGGTTAGTGTAAAGGCTGCCCATAGTTACCAGGAAAAGAAAATTTCGGTAAGTATGAAGTTAAATTTTCTATTTCCCATGGTCACTATGGCAGCCTTTACACTAAGGGTGATATACCTTAGCAATCTACCTGGGAGAGGAAACAAACAACTTAGTATTTTAATGCTGAAACCAAATATATTTTATTCACACACTGATTCCAAAACTTTAAGGCCAATATTAGCCCTCTGTGTGGAACGCACATCCAGATGGTAATGCTTCAGAAAAGTATTTGCAGAACTCCAAGAGGCTGCCTTGCATACTTCTTCCTTTGAGACTTCTGCCTGAAAAGCCCATGAAGCACTGATTGCCCTAGTGGAGTGTGCCTTAATTCCTTTCGGTAGCTGCACTTCAGCTTTTTCATAAGCCATCTTAATGCATTTAATTATCCACCTGCTTATTGTGGATTTCGAGGCTGCTTGTCCTCTACTGCTTCCTGCTGGGATTACAAATAATTTGTTCGACTTTCTCCAAACTTTTGTTTTAGCCAAGTAGACTGATAAACATCTGACCATGTCTAAATTATGCCACTCCTTCTCCTGTTCTGACACAGGTTCTGGAAAGAAAGATGGTAACACCACTTCCTTATTTAAATAGTGCTCTTTCACTACTTTTGGTAAAAATTCTGGTACTGCTCTCAGCAATACTTTGTCAGCTTGAATCACAGTATAGGGTTCTATAGGGCCACTCTTTTTGCTGAAGTAACTGCAACCAACAAGGTTGTCTTTAGCGTTAACAACATGTCTGAAATTGTCTCCAACGGTTCAAATGGCTCTGTGGCTAGTTTTTTTAAAACTAACGGCAAGCTCCAAGTTGCAGACAGTGTATTCGCTGGAGGTCTTAAATGAAGGACTCCTGACAAAAATTTTATAACTTTTTCATTTTTCTCCCATTGCCTCTCTGTCAGAATTGAAATAGCAGAGGTCTGAAGTTTCAAAGTTCTCAGGCTCAGATTTTTGTCAAATCCATCTTGCAAAAAATCCCTTTCCCTGTCATGTAACCAAGACAGAAATATTTTCCAAATCCTCTGATAAGTCTTATTTGTGGATGATTTTCTCGATGCCAACATTGTTTTTATTACTGCCTCTGAGAATCCTTCTTTTGTCAGCCTGATCCTTTCAACCTCCATGCCTTCAGTGATAACGTTTGCGGGTAAGAATGACTGATTGGCCCCTGCATCAACAAGTCTTGTCTGCCCCAAAGATTCAGAGGTTCGTCTATCATCATAGACCTCAACAGTGGCCTCGGGATCAAAGGAATTGGGGGAAAAATGTATAATAGACCTTGTCTCCAGTCTTGAGCAAGAGCATCCATTGCCAACTATTGGCAACATTGATTCCTTGAGAAAAACTGATTCACTTTCCGATTCTTCCGAGTCGCCATTAAGTCTATCACTGGTTGCCCCCATTTCTGGACAATTTTGAGGAATACTTCTTGATTCAATTCCCACTCGTGTTTGCTGATTACACTGCGACTCAAGAAATCTGCTACTTGATTGTGCTTTCCCGGAATGTGCAGTGCAGTCATTTCCTGTAAATGTTGTTCTGCCCACCTCATAATGGGAATCATTTCCTCCAACAAACTCATGCTTCGAGTTCCTCCTTGCTTTTTTATATACATTACCGCTGCCAAATTGTCTACCTGTGCCATTAGACAAGACCCTCTCAGCTGGTGATGTAATCTTTGTATGGCTTTCCACACCGCTCTCAATTCTAATACATTGGATGACAGGTACTGTTCTTCCGTCTCCCACCTTCCTTGGAGCCAGGTTTGCCCCAGATGTGCTCCCCAGCCCCACGGGCTGGAATCTGTTGTTAACACTTCCCAATGAATTTCGTCCATGGATTTCGCTCTCGCTAAATTCACATCCTCTAACCACCACTTCATGTCTTGCTTCACTTGATTTGGAATGATCCACTTTTGATTCCAGGAGTGAATCGAATGTCTCCATTGTTGAATGAAAACCTGCTGCAAAGGTTTTATATGCCACCTGGCCCACTTCACCATCGGCACCACTGAATTTAATAGACCGATTACACTGGATATCTCTCTCGCTGACATCACTACTGTCTGGATCAGACCCATAATCACTTTCCTTATCTTGATTTTCTTTTCTTCTGGTAGAGTTACAAGTGCTTGTTTCGTCAAAAACCTTGCCCCTAGATAGACTAAGTCCTGTGACGGTAGGAGTTGACTTTTTTCCATATTCAACTTCCACCCGTGCTTCTGAAGAATCTTCATTACCTTGTCTCGATGTTTTATCAATGTTGTCGGATCTCTTGCTCTTAAGAGGATGTCGTCTAAGTAATGATAGATTAAAATGCCTTCTTTCCTTATTTCCGCTACTAGCGATTGTAACACTTTCGTAAACACTCGAGGTGATGTTGCTAGTCCAAAAGGTAGGCATGTGAATTGGAAATGTAGATCTTCCCCAATTGCAAATCTGAGAAACTTCTGATGACTTTCTGCAATTGGAATATGTAAATAAGCATCTTTTAGATCCAGTGACAACATCCAATCCTGTGGCTGGATTTCTGCGATAATCGTCTGAAGAGACTCCATCTTGAATTTCTTTATTTTTAGACATGTGTTTATCGGTCTCAAATCTAACACCGGACGATAGTCTCCTGTTTTCTTCTCCAATAAAAACATCACTGAATAAATCCCTTTTCTCTTGAACTCCTTTGGAACTGGAACAATTGCTCCATCTATGAGTAGCTGTTGTACATAATTCAACATGGTCTCCTTTTTCTTTTTCTGTACTGGGATTTCTGATGAAACAAACCAGTTGTGTTTTGGGGTTTTTTCGAACTCCAGGAAATAACCTCTTTGTATTGTTTGCAACACCCATTGATCTTTGATGGACTCTGTCCAGACCTCTACAAATTGTAAT
The DNA here is from genome assembly GCF_017654675.1 of Xenopus laevis. Lineage (NCBI taxonomy): Eukaryota > Metazoa > Chordata > Amphibia > Anura > Pipidae > Xenopus > Xenopus laevis. The sequence continues at coordinate 27,333,152 of NC_054378.1, read as the reverse complement.
AGCCTTCTGGGTATTAGGGAGGACTGGACTGTCAAGTCCTCAGAACATTTTCTTGCTTTGGCCTCCAATTCTTGCACCTCTTCCTCTCTGCTGTCTAAAAAGAGAGTTTTGCCCTCCTTTCCACTGAGTAGCTGTGAAACCTTGTCTCGACGTTCTGTTAAATCTTTTATCTTTATTAAAACGTCTATCCTGAAAATATTGTCTAGATTGACTGCTTTCTCCTTCTCTTGCCGGTGCTCGATCCTGTGGCAGAAAGACACTTTTTCCTCCTGTAACTTTTTGATTATATCATCCAACTTTTCTCCAAACAGCATCGAACCCTCAAATGGTAAATTACAGAGACTAATGGTGGCCATACACGGGCCGATAAAAGCTGCCGACAGACCAAGTCGGCAGCTTATTGGCCCGTGTATGGGGGCCCCCGACGGGCTTCCCCGATCGAGATCTGGCCGAAAGTCGGCCAGATCTCGATCGGATGGGGTTAAAAATCCCGTCGGATCGCGGCCGCATCTGTTCGTTGATGCGGTCCCGCGATCCGACCGCCCGTTTGGCGAACGCTAGGATCCGATCGTTGGGCCCTAGGGCCCACGATCGGATCAGCCCGATATTGCCCACCTCAAGGTGGGCATATCGGAGGGAGATCCGCTCGTTTGGCGACATCGCCAAACGAGCGGATCTATCCGTGTATGGCCACCTTTACTTTTGAAGTTTTATCTGCTGACCAAGATCTCAGCCACAATGCTCTCCTTGCCGCCACTGATAAAGCCATTGCTCTGGAAGATGCTTTAACCATATCCACTGAGGCCTCCGCTATGAAATCTGCAGCAAGTTTTACTTCCTCCAATGCATCTACAATACTTGCTCTGTTTACTCCCTGTTTCAGAGCTGTTTCCACATTTTGTAACCAGCACTGCAATGCTCTTGACACTGATGTTAACGCTAGAGCTGGCTTTGCAGTAGCTCCCAAAGCCACATATGATTTTCTTAATGATGACTCCATTTTTTTATCCATTGGATTATAGAAAGCTGCCATATCCTCTACTGGTAAAGCTGTTCTTCTGGACAATCGTGCAACTGCTGCATCTACTTTGGGAGGTTTATCCAACACTTGTTCTTCTTGAGACGGCAAGGGATATTTCTTAAAAACTTTAGCTGGGATTGGATACTTTCCTTCAGTTTTTTCCCACTCTTTTGCTACAATCTCCTTTATCACTTCATGTATAGGAAAAGTAGCTCTGTCTCTTTTCAAAGATTTAAAGGGGTTAAATGAAGACGGTTGAGCATCCTGCTTCTCTGGCAATTCCAATTGTAACCTGACCGCTTTTATTAATGGTTCCACAAGTGACAAATCAAATAAGGACTTCGATTCCTCTTCTGCCAAATCCTCATCATCTGAATTTTCTGACAAGGCGAAATCTGGGTGCTGTTGAACATTTCTATAAACCGGCATTTCTGGCTCTTGCTCAAAATCTCCACTCTTTCTCTTTGTGGCTGTTTTAACTCCTTCAGCCACTGCTTCTCTAATCCATTTAATTATGTCTGCTGTATCTGCTGCAGTATCTCCAGCTAATCTTCTTGCACATCTGTCACAAAATTTTGAATGTTTTTGTGCTTGATTTTGACATGCAGCACACACTTTATTTTTCTCTTTGCTGCTCCTTTTTCTAGGTGAAGACACACTGCCAATAAATGAAAACATTCATTAACACCAATGCACTCTTTTCCCAACCACAAACCTACCTTAAATATGGCTCACCTCCTAACATTGCGGGCAGCAATTTCTGGGCTACTAGGCACCTGTGGCTCCATCTTGAGCTTTTACTCTAATTGCGAAGAAACAAACATGAGAGCCTTAAAACACAAAAGCCCCATAAAAACATAGCCTGTACTGTCCCTACCTTAGAACAGACAAAACCGCCACTCCTAGCACAGCGTTTGGGCCTCCAGGATGCGCTCCTTCCAATGCGTGCTTTACACCTGCGCCGACTGATGACATCACGCTGCCTGCGCCTGGAAGGAATGCATTCCACATTTGCCCATAAACAAAATGGCGTCGCGGCTACTTCCTCCCTAACTTCGCGATGGAAAACAGCAAGAGAAGTTCCCTGGTGCCGCCCTCACCTGGTGTATCACTCAGGTATGAATACACGCTACCTCTGCTGCCTAGATTGAATCCGGCTCTTGCAAGAGGAGCTTTTACTAATCCCGGGCTGCCTAAAAACGGGATATTGGCTAGCTGGCTCCTCTGAGAGGCAGCACCCTGCAAAAGCCCTTCCAGGGAGAGAGGCTAACTCCCCAGGTCAATGGATCCCATTCTCCGGGTCCTGATGAGCCATAAAATAAAAATTTCCTGAGCTGAAAAAGCCCATAAAAAACCAACCTTCCGTCAGCAACGAGGACAGGAAAAAAGACAAGGGGCAGGTGGGGGAAGGGGGAGTATTTATAGATAATTAAGGTGGATTGGGAGAGAATTCATTATTAACCTGTCCTGTCGGCTTGGGAAGCAGGGGAACCCCCTAGGTGTAAAGGCTGCCATAGTGACCATGGGAAATGGCATATTAAGGTATGTGTTATTGTATGCCATGCAAATGCCACATTTGCCACCGTTATTTTACATTGCTGCTGGTGGAAGTCACTTTTTTAAAAAACATGTTAAAAAATGTATGCCGTTTCTTAAAACGGTGAAGCCTGCCCATGAGTTGTGTATTATCCCGCCTTATTGTACAAGCATGATAAATATGCACAGCCCCAAATTTCCCATCTGAAATTGCTCTAGTGCATTGCTCCTATTTAGGGTATTTAAAAGCTGCATCTTTAGGTGCACCCATATTCTTACTCTTTCCTATTTGGCTTCATTTTAAGATATTTATGTTTTTTCTCATTTATTTTTGACCTTGTGACTGATGCTGTTTCAGAAAAATAAACATTCCTGAAAAATATTGTTTGAGTTTTATGGTGATCTGTATGTTGGCAGCTACATTTAGAGCAAGAACTACATCACAACTGAAAACTTAGAGGTATGTAACATAGTAACATAGTGAGGTTGATAAAAGACAAACCTCCATCAAGTTCAAACTTTTAACTCAATATATAGCTTGCCTAACTGCTAACTGATCCAATGAAAGGCAATAAACCCATTTGAAGCCTCTCCGAGGGGGAGAGCTGTCTTCCATCACCCTGTATTCCCTCACTTGCTAAAAAGTCATCCTACCCTTGTTAAAGCTATCTAATGGATCAGCCAGTATGACTGATTCAGGAAGAAAATTCCACATCTGCACAGCTCTGACAGTTAAAAATCCTTTCCGAATATTTAGACGGAATCTCCATTCTTCTAATTGGAATGGGTGACCTTGTGTCAGCTGGAAAGACCTATTGGTAAACAAAGCATTAGAGAGATTATTATATGATCCGCTTATACATTTATACGTATATATCATATCCCCCCTTAAGCGCCTCTTCTGGTTTCTAAAAATACCTAACTTGGGGATATTTATTTTTCTTCTTTTCGTTCAGAGTGAGATGATGTGGGTGCGGGTCCTACAATGACAACATTGGGAAGAACAATAGCTTTTTTTTTTTTTTTTGAATTGTGTTATTTCAATGCCACTGTATTTAATGTATTTTGATTGTTGTGTACAAATGTTATACATATTCTATATGTGAAATTGATTAACAAAATTCATTAACACACACAAGTAGAGAAAATTTATTTTTATTTTTACGTTAATGCTTTTTCCTTTTAGTTCTTTTTTTTTTTTTAAAGGTTTTATTTATTGAGTTTTCCATTAACATGAAATAGAAAAAAGAAAAAGAGAAATAAGAGCAAGATAAACTTTCCCAATTACACATCATTTGTATCCCTGTTAGATAATACATATCCTGCATCTGTTCAAACATGATCAAGGTACCATACCCGTTTGAGGGGCTGCCAGCTATTTGTCCCACAGTTTCCCAAATTTTTCGGGGCATCCACGGGCAGCAAATGTCAGTTTTTGCCTAGGGAGGGTGTCATCAATTAGTTTTAAATGGTATACTTCATTCTAAAATATACATTTTTAAGTTGAACTTATATCCCTTTAAGTTCTTCAGCAGATAGTATTATTGCTTGTGGTCTGTCATTTGCACTGATGAATTATTATGGTGTGAATATCTCTGGTAGGCAGCAAATGCAATGGTTAAAGAATGTAATATAAAAAGGATACTGGATATGTGAGCAAAAACTATACTGACCGTTTTGGGCACCCATCTAGAAAGAAAAATCTAAAAAGCATAACTTGTTCAATGAGTTTTAAAGTGCAGTATGTTGTGTGTATATTGATATATTGTAAAACATTCCATCATGTTTTAGAGCAGTGCTTTTTACACACACCCTCAGATCATACTGAGTGCTATATTGAGAAGTACAATTTACAAAATGCTTTTTAATAAATATACATGTCAGTATATTTGGCTTGTAAGCAAGGAACGTTGCAAAACAAAACCTTTGTGGGTCAATTGAATTGAGTAGATGGTGTTGAGGTGGGTAAGAAAAGACGTGCTATTAAGGCTCTCAAGTTAGGTGGGACAGCTGACATTTTTATCATGTAAATGGAGGCTAATAAATCATATAAATAAATCAGAAGCTAAAATCGATATGGAAAAGGGTATTGCAGCAAGCAGTAAAAAGAATCAAAAATTATTTCTTAAATATGTAAATAGTAAAAAAATTAAGCAGGAAGGGACCCTTAATATCAGAGGGGGGTCAGCTGGTTGATGACAACAGGAAAAAAAGCAGATATTCTGAACTTGTATTTTTTGTCTGTCTACACAAATGAGGAACCAGTTAATGAAGGTTTCCTTCTTAATATTTCCAATCCTAGTAACACAACTAATGTTGCATGGTTCACGCATGAGGACATGTTAAACAAGATAAACAAAGGTCTGGGACTGGATGGTATTCATCCCAGGGTACTTAGAGAGCTTAGCTCTGTGATTGCAAACCGCTTTTAATTTTTCAGGATTCATTGAGGTCCGGCACAGTGCTGAGAGACTAGAGTATTTATAATGTGATGCCGCTATTAAAAAAGGGATCCCATTTTCGGCCTCAAACATATAGGCCCGGTAGTCTGACATGAATGGTAGGAAAGCTTTTCAAAGGGGTATTAAGAGATAAGATACAGGACTTCAGTGCAAATCATAATACTATGAGTTTGTGCCAGCATGGTTTTCTGCATAATAGATCTTGCTAGTAAGAAAGTGAGCAGGCACCTCGATTCTGGGAAGGCAGAGGATGTTATCTACTTAGACTTTGCTAAAGCATTTGATACAGTGCCACCCAGGTTACTGGTTAAGTTAAGGATTGTTGGCCTGGAACATAGTGTTTGTTCCTAGATAGAAAACTGGCTAAAAGATAGATTACTAAGAGTGATCGTAAATGGAACATTTTCAAATTGGACCAGTGTTGATAGTGGAGTTCCACAGGGCTCTGTACTTTGTCCTTTGTTTTTCAACTTGATTATTAATGACTTGGAGGTGGGCATTAAAATATTTTTTTCTATTTTTGCTGATGATACTAAGTTGTGCAGCAAACTGGAAAATGAGGTTCAATGTTGATAAATGCAAGGTTTATGACATAAATAATATAAATGCAAGTTATACACTAAATGCCAGTGTGTTGGGAGTTTCCTTAACTGAGAATGATGTAGGATTTTTTGTGTATAACACATTGTCTAACCTGCTTTACATCCGTGCTACTAAACTGGTTGGAGGGATGGAAGACATTATGAGGTAGACTGTCAGGTTAGGATTGTTTTCTATGGAAAAAAAAAAAAAAAAAAAAAGACGTTTGAGAGGAGACATGATTACACTTTACAAGTATATTAGAAGACATTATATACAAATAGCAGGGGACCTATTTACCCATAAAGAGGATCACCGCACCAGAGGCCACCCCTTCAGACTAGAGGAAAAGAACTTTAATTTGAAACAGCGTAGGTGGTTCTTCACAGTGAGGGCAGTGGGGTTGTGGAATGCACTGCCGGATGATGTTGTGATGGACGATTCTGTTAATGCATTTAAGAGTGGCTTGGATGATTTCTTGGACAAGCATAATATCCAAGGCTATTGTGATAATAAAATCTATAATAAGTGTATTAGTATATATAGTTTACATGAGTGTTTGGAGGGGTCATTGTATGTATGGATGCTGGGTTTCATTTGGAGGGGTTGAACTTGATGGACTTTGGTCTTTTTTCAACCCGATCTAAGTATGTAACTATGGTGATCCTGGTAGACTTCACCGATCATGGACCTACTGACTTAGCACTTAGCAACCTAGGTCCCTAGGACTTAGGTGGTGCAGAGACAGATACCTCATTATGTCCACACTTACCCCATAAACAGGTAGAAACTGTTATTGCAGAGGGGTGCTGGAATCCCATCAGGTTACCCCCTTAACTTTCAATGCAATTTCCGTGGTTAGCAAGGCTTGATACGGTCAATGGCAATACAGCTGGAGGGCCTTGGCAATGTGCCATTAGACAATAACTCTATCATCTGTAGCAAGAGCATGAGTTCCCATGGCATCTGGTGAAGCTGGCATGCAAGTAAACTCAAGAATGCAGTTTGGTCAGGTCATTGTGTAATTGAAATTATATAGTGAGACATACTTCTGTAGTCACACCATAGTCCATAGTTTATGTATAGCAGATCAGCAGGTAAAAAAGTACTGGGTCATAAGTTGGAGTCTCTGAAAAGAGTATCTCATGCGTATAGAGCGTAATTTGCCTTTGCAATGTGTCTCATAGACATGAGCATCAGGCCAAACAAGTTTGGTCTTTGCACCCACTTTACTGAGTCTATTTTTAATGACACCATTTAACCTCTAACTTCCAGCTAGCTTGGGGATGGTAAGACATATGAAGAAATTGATGTGTTCCATGCCGTTGCAGATGAATTGTATTACCTATCCTGTAAATATATACTTGATCCGAGAACAGTATCTCAGGCAGTCCATACATTTACACAATCTCTGCAATCAGCTGTTTAGCTGTAGCTTCTGCTAAAGTCCCAAACACTGGCCATACTTCTGGCCAACCAGAGAATTCACCAAAACAAACAAGTGCATATTCATGCAACATTTGCAACATAGTGCAACATTTTGGTATCCGAATATAGCTTGCCTCAGGTGTCTGAAATTAATACATTGTGTTAGGGGGGTTGTTGAAACAATCTTACAAGGCTTGGGTACATCTGAGTTTGGGACATTCCTTCTCCTTCCTTCTCTTCAGGTGCAGTTTGCTCCTGAAGCAGTGATGAAATAGAACTAGAGGGAATAGGTTGAGCAGTTTCACCTTACAATGAGGTTAGAACACTCAGAAGGGCAGATATAGCAAAAGGTAAGAATATAACTCACCACAGAAAAACTCAAATTCTATTCATTCCTATGGGATTTTTTGAATCGTATTTATCAATGGAGTTTACCATTTGATAAATATGCTTTTAAAATCCCATATGAATGAATAGAAAGTGAGTTTTTATGTGATGAGTTATATTCTAACATTTTGATAAATCATGTCCTTCAGTGAATACCTGATACTTAATGGCAACAATTGCACATGGAAGCAATATAGAACAGGTGATAGTTCATACAATAAATAAAACAATAAAAAATCACTATATACTTACAGGCACATTTCAATACAATGTACTCCTCAGTATTCTGAGCAGAAAATACTACTTGTTCAAACATATGAAAGTACTACTGACAAAACAAAGTAAAAAGCTTTGCTATAATAATATTGTAACTTAGTGATCTATGGGAGAGAGCACTTATAAAGTATTGAGACAAAACCTTGAGCTTGCTGGAGCAAGACTATAAATAGTCATCTCTGAACTATAACACTCACGCTTGCAAATCCATGCACCTAAGGATACTAGCAACACACTGATCTTATACTGAAGTATTTTGGATATCAATATAAAAGGGAATTGTTCTGGATTTTTTATTTGACGTAACATGTTTTACTTGATAAATGTTTCAGTATATACAGGGTTAAAGTATTTAAAAAGATCCATAATATGTATTGCATTGCTAGCAAGTAATGATATTTGATGTGTATATCATACTATACTGTTTCTAATTATAATCGCTTATGTGACATAAAGATTTTAAAGGGATTTGTGCTAATATGTTTAAAGTAAGGGCATACGGAAAGGGAATGTCGCTTTAACAATAGAGTGTGATGTGGCAACATGTCATTGGTTTTAAATTTAGAGGAAGGGATCTCCATGGGTTTAAATGTTGGAGCCAAATTTACTAGTGCCTATGATTAAGTACCAGTTGGTATGAAACGCATCAATGGGTCTGTATGCCTACTCTTTTAAATTTTGTATCTAATAAAATATTGATTTTTAACCGTAAATAGAACTCTTTGGAGTATATTTTTGAAACTTGATATTTGGGCTCTTGTGGACTGGGGGCTATATTCCAAAAGAGGCTTTGGCCCTTGAGACTGGCTCTATAGCAGCTTTTGAGCGTTATTACTATTGACGTTGCGTCTGTTGCCAAAATTCAAAATAAATGGATGCCGAGGTCAAGGGTTCAATGCCCAATTATAGGAATTGCTGGCTTGTATGTTGGTGTATAGAAAAAAAATGTCTGTCATGCTATATTAAAAAGTGTTTATTGAATCAATTTAAAAAACAACTTTACACCACATAGAGCCTCTATGTGGGGTAAAGTTGTGTTTTAAATTGATTCAATAAACACTTTTTAATATAGCATGACTTTATTCAGACATTTTTTCTATATGCTTTACCTCTGTTTGGTCACTAGAGGTCTCTGTCATGCTTCACTTTTTCTATACTGTTGTGTGATCCCCAGGGCCAATACATTGATTTTTTTGTATGTTGGTGTTCCTAAATTTATTAAGTATTTTCCCTGACTTTTGACCCTACCTGAACCTCCTGACTTTGATCCTTGCTTCCTGCCTATAGAACTACTGCCTGAATTTTGACTATGATTACTCTTTATCCCTCTGGTTACTGCAAACTTAAACTTTGCCCTAAAGATTCCTGCTTGGTCCAGACTTCCCTGCGCTTGGAGCCAATAGGCCCCTGACAATCACATGCATTGCTCAGGTGTGATTTTGGTCCATTCTTCCACACCAGTGCAGTCCAACTTCTGTGTTTTCGAGGACCAAAATTTTTCTGGCCTACAAAACCACACCCACTTTAAACCACACCCATGTCCACATTAATTGTGGTAGCACACCAAAAAACCAAATGGTTGGCACTCACTGCCGGGATATCTCTTATCACTCATATGTGGAAAAAGTTGTCATATTAAAACATACAATTAAATCCATATACCTCCTCATCCCCTGTGGATAACACAGCACCCCCAGCACACGATTGAACAGCTTAGGGGCCCCTAACAATAATTTATTTTCAAATGCTAACAAACCCGAACAAATACCAAAACAGAACAAATACCAGGCTTATGTTCCAGAGGCAGAGTATGTCACACACAGGTAGAGTATGTCACACACAGGCACAGTATGTCACACACATGCAGAGCAGGGCACACACAGGCAGAGTATGGCACACACAGGAAGCATAGTGAAGGCAGAACAGAGCAGGAGCCAGGGAAACCCATCAGGACAGGACTCTAAAATGTACTACATACAGTTACACAGTGCTGGTGCCCCATTAGCATTTTGTATGAAAGGTGAACAATGTGGGCAGTTTCAGTCTGGGTCTCAGGTGTGAACAGTACAGGGCTTTAGAATGTGAACAATAGAGGTGTCAGAAGTGTGAACAATGCTGGGGGGACACAGTTTTGAACAATACAGGGGATTAGTCTGAATTTGAGGTTTAAACAATGCAGGGGCCAGTTAATGTTTAAATTTTACACATGGTAAACATACACAGGAGGTAGGTGGGGGGCCACACAAGGGTGGGGGGGTGTCGCGGGCCGCCATTTGGACAGCCCTGTTCCACACAAACAGTCTTCAAATCTTGAAGGTTCCAGGGGCCTATTCTATGAACTCTGGTCTTCAGTTCTTTCAATTGATTTTCAATTGGATTCAAGTTGGGTGATTGACTGGGCCATTCTAGTAGCTTTATTTTCCTTCCAATGAAACCAATGAAGAGTTTCCTCAGCTGTGTGTTTGGGATCATTGTCTGGCTGAAATGAACTTGAACTCTATTTTAACCTGCCAAACTGTGCTAGTTGATCCAGAAGAAGGCAAAAAAACCCCATCTGAAGCCTCTCCAAATGCCTCAGAGGGGGAAAAAATTCCTTCCAGACTCCAAATGGCAACCGGGCTAGTCCCTGGATCAACTTGTTCTATGAGCTATCTTCCATAACCCTGTATTCCCTTACTTGCTAAAAAGCCATCCAACCCCTTTTTAAAGCTATCTAATGGATCAGCCTTTATGACTGATTCAGGAAGAGAATTCCACATCTTCACAGCTCTCACTGTAAAAAAAAACAAAAAAAAAAAACCCTTCAGAATATTTAGGCAGAACTTCTTTTCTTCTTATCGGAATGGGTGACCTCATGTCAGCTGGAAAGACCAGATCAGCTAGACAATTTTCTATTGGTACCTTTTTGTATGTTAAATTTATATATGTCGTAATAAATCGGTCTATGGATTTTAATAAATTGTTTATTTTAAAATTGGTTTTAGTTATGCTTATTTAAATGTTAGGAGTCAAAATAAATATAAGCATGGATCCTTATATTTTAGATGATTCATTATCGCTACTATCCCAGTTTTCATTGATTTAAGGTTCTTAGCAGCTTTGTAAGTATTAATTAATTGCACATTGTCCACTAGCTTGAATTAGTATTTAAATATTATAAGGGTACACATGTGATCCAATAGAGAACATTACAAAACAAATGGACTGATAAAATCCAATTGCCAATATCTGAACACCCTTTAATTGGCACTGATGGCATCCCATAAACACCCAAAACCAGATCCCACTACCCATCCAATTTAACCTTGATTAGAAACAATGTAGAGTACCTGAATACTAGACAAGGGCAACTAGAGAGCCTTTTAATGTAGGAACTTAAGACACTTCATAATTTCAGAGAATGGCCCAGTATTCCTAGCAGTAAAAAATATTTGTGTGTTTGCAATTGTTACTGCAACTGACAATGTTCAATAAACATGGAATAAACACAACAACGATTACCGCTTTCACTTGGCCATAGCACAAAACTTGTTTCCTTTTTGAACAAATTGCGAGAAAAGGCTCTGATAGCAACAGGTACTGTAGGCAACCAGGAAAATGTATTCTTATAGTAACACACAGCCGAGGTCAAAACTTCGAGCAAAAAATAAGACAAATCTAAGATAAATATTTAGAGGTGAGGACGAAGGGATGGGCATGTTGGGCAACACGAAATAAATAAATGTTTTCCCTTTTTTTGTACTCTTAACAGAAGTAGAAACTGCGAGAAGTGGAACACCAGCTTATGATTTCACCTAACCCAATTTACTAGCGCCTTCCGACTGCATAACTCAGACTTACTACAACTCATCACTCCAACAAGGCGGCTACGTGATGCGTCACAGCGCTTTTACGTGTAGCCTTGACTCTAGTCTCGCGTGATGAGGCTTCTGGCGTTGCGATCTTCTGTAAGACAAGAGGCTAGGATCCTGCAGTTTTGCGTAAGGTGTAAGTAGGGACTTGGTATTCCGGCCGTTTTAGGAAAAGCGGGACTTTTGGGTAAAAAAAAAAAACTTACTCGGATTACCGCGCCACCCCTGCTGCTAGTGAGGAGAAAAGGAGCAGTAGGGAAAGCTTTGTTGGGGAAGGAAGATCCAGACTCCCTAGCAACTGCCCTCACTGCCGAAATTGGCAGTTTCTGTAAAGGGGGGGGGGGGTAATAAAGTGCTTCAAAACCGGTCCCCCTTGAGACCCGACCCCCCCCGTCCAGCCCTAGACGACTGCACCCTATATGGCTGCCCAGTTAGTTTATTTACTATTAATTTCAAATTCGGCCAAGCCAACCAATACCCATAATACATGTATATTGGTGAGGATCAGTCCCACATGTGAAGTTACATTAATGAAGGAAATCTGCTTGTCACTGGACACTTGAGGCAGATATTCATACATTTTTCATGGTGACAGGTTAATTTATGTTATTACCCATACAGGGCGGATCCGCCTTTTCTTTGTGACCTAGGCCTAATGATAAAACTAACTGCTGCTGAAACTGACTTGCTAAATCTCTACATATGTCTTATTTTTATTTGTTTCCTTTACTATATGTGTCAGGGAGAAGTGATAAGTAGCAGTGAAAGTATACACACTTGGTAATTTCTAGTGAAAGAGGGGACCGACCAGAGAATGTACAATCAAAAGCCTCTCTTCTGTTGATAAGTAGCAGTGAATTACGGGGATTGGAATAGGTACAGGTAGTAAGTGTGCACTGTTTGAGTTAGAGTTTTCAAAGATGAAGCAATCGACTGCTACAAAATACTTCCCTTCATTTCGGTAGGGCAAAACCTCCTGAAATGTAGTTGGCAACATGCCCAAAAGACAGCATTCAGAATCGTTGTACCAGTTTTTAGATTTTTCGTTGACAGCCCCTTAAAGTGAGAAAGGCACTTCACAGGTTTAATCATGAAGGGAAATCAGGATTTAAAATGCAACTTAACAAATATACAGTTGTGTTCATGATACTAGCTGTATGTTTAAAAAAAGGGAATAAAGCGCAAAATCCTTAAAATAGCTTTTATTTCGATACATGCAAATTCAGTGGGAACAATGCACATTCTATTCCAACTCAAAACATGAAGAAAAAGTTATCAAACTTGTGTTATTCCTTTACAGAAACTGACCAAAGGGGAATATTAGGCTATTCCAAAAAATAATCGTGTCTATTCTTCTGTACAAACTCAAACATTCACTGTATAAACTGAAAAATGTTGCAAGATTTTGCTTTCCTTTGTATCGCTGATGCTTCACTGTTTCTGAGAACTACTGCACATCTGTGTTGCGTGGAGTCGACCAACTTCTGGCACCTGTTACATTCCACAATTTTTCTTCATTTCTTGGTTTAGCCTCAAACAGCATTTTTGATGTCACCTCACACATTTTTTTGTATTGGATTAAGGAACGGGGATCGGGCTCAATCTTGTTGGTCTGGGACCAAGATGTTGCTTACTTACTGATGTTTTTGATTACTGGTGTGTTTGGGGTTGTTATCCTATTGAAACACTCATTTCAAGGGCATTTCCTCTTTGGCATAAGGCAACATGATCCCTGGTATGTGTTAAATAGGTCCAACACCATAGTAAGGGCAACATCCCTATATCATGATGCGTACACCACCATGCTTCACTGTCCTCGCAGCATACAGTGGCTTGAATTGAGTGTTTGAGGGTCATTTGCCCATTTCTCTTTAGGCCAGTCAGTGTGCTCTTTGGAAAATTGTAACCTCTTCAGCACATGCACTTTTTTCAACAATGGGACTTTGCGGGGACATCTTGCTTGATAGCTTGGCTTCACATAGGCGTCTTCTAATTGAAACAGTACTCACAGGTAACTTTTAGACCCTCTTTGATCTTCCTGGAGCTGATCATTGTCTGAGTCTGCCATTTGAATGGTAGTTTTCTATAGTCTTCCTTATTCTTCAGGTTTTGGTTGCCATTTTAAAGCATTTGAGATAATTTTAGACTGAGCAGCATATTGTTTTCTGCTCTTCTTTATGTTTTCCCTTCTCCAATCAACTTTTTAATCAAAGTTCTTCTAAACAATGTCTGGAACAACCCATTTTACTCAGATTTGAGAGAAATGCAATTTAACCAGCATACACATTTGCTGCCTTCCTTCCTCCTTTAAATTAGGCCTGTAATTGACACCTGTTTTCACAGAAAGAATGACTTCACTAATTGAACTCCACACTGCTTTGTTTTGAACAAGCTAATTATTTTAAACACTGATATTATTTGGAACAAGCCTCAATTAATACTTCAATTATACAGAATCAGCAGCATGCATGTCATGACTGTTATTCTATTACTCTACTACACCTACTAGTAAATTATTTGCCATGTAGAAATATAATTTATACCAAAAACAATGATTGATCAGGTTAGTGATGTTGGACTGCTATTATTCTGAACACAATTGTAGCTGTCAAATTCTCCTTTGAAGCAAGGACATAGAAAAGCATTATGGTTTGATAGAAAGGCTGGTAAAGGACATTTTTCATGTGTTTTGGGCTTTCCCTAATATAGTAAATTTTTGGTGGATGTTATAGACTTATAGACAAATTAATACCAAACCTCAAATAATCAGAGGTCTGCCTATCATAGCATATAGAGTATATTTCTGTTGATAGGTAAAAAAACAATAATCAAATCCACTAAGAGTCTTCTTTGGCATGAAAACTTCCAAAGGGCTGAATAGGTACCGTTCTAATCACATAATAAAAAATAAATAAATTAACAATAATAAATAAATCTTTAACATTTTAACCATTTTTGTAGGGGCTTTAAAATTGTCTTTTAATTTTGAGAAACTTCTCAATTTTCTTTTTCATTAAAATGTAATATTTCCTTCTTCTATAGTGGATGTACTAATGTTGTTGTTATTTTGTATAAATTAAAATTTAGTTAATTTTATCTTTATTAATTTTTTCCAGACCGTAAAAGAAACTGATGCAAATACTACTATAAATGAAGTTGCACTAACACAATGATGACATCTGAAATAAGATTATTTCTGTCATGGGTTGTGGGACGAGTAAAGTTCTCCCTGAACCTTCAAAAAACCTCCAGCTGGACTTGGTGAAAAAAGTGGAACCTTGTTTGGACTCAAAAAGTGACCAATATAATACTTTTATCACAGACACAAGCCAGACATTTGTAAAGGATGATTACCTATGTCACTCATTGCAGAATGGCGACTCAAAGTGTCATGTGGAAAGTACTCACTTAAGGAGACATAAAATTGCTAAGTACAGGGCTAAGTTTGACCCACGTGTAACTGCAAAATATGACATAAAAGCTCTTATTGGACGAGGTAGTTTCAGTCGTGTTGTAAGAGTAGAACATAAGGCCTCTAAACAGCCGTATGCTATTAAAATGATTGAAACAAAATACAGAGAAGGCAGGGAGGTGTGTGAATCTGAGCTTAATGTTCTGAGGCGAGTTCGACATACCAACATTATTCAATTGATTGAAGTATTTGAGTCACAGGAAAGGGTTTATATGGTTATGGAGCTTGCAACAGGTGGGGAACTTTTCGACCGCATTATTGCCAAAGGCTCATTCACTGAAAGGGATGCCACTCATGTATTACAGATGGTTCTGGAAGGTGTGAGATATTTGCATGCACTAGGGATCACTCACAGAGATTTAAAACCTGAAAACCTTCTTTACTATCATCCTGGTATTGACTCCAAAATAATGATAACAGATTTTGGACTTGCAAGTGCTCAAAAAAAGGGGGATGACTGTTTAATGAAGACAACCTGTGGAACACCAGAATATATTGCACCAGAAGTTTTACTAAGAAAGCCCTACACAAACTCTGTAGACATGTGGGCTCTTGGAGTCATTTCTTATATTCTTCTAAGTGGAACTATGCCATTTGAAGATGATAACAGGACCAGGTTATACAGACAAATACTAAAAGGGAAGTACAGCTATTCTGGAGAGGTAAGAAAGTTGTGTAAATTATTAATAGTGTACTTGGCATGTAGCATTGAACTGGGCTAGGTATTTTACTGTTTTAGAGGCCAAGAATTTTGTGATCAATTTACAAACAAGATAAACATTCATAAATATTAGTAAATAAGGACATTATCATAATTCTACCTATTAAACTCAAAAAAAAATAATTAAAGTAAAGCTATATAATGATCTACAACGTCATTGCCTTGACATCTTAAAACATTCCAGTGAATTCATAGCATTATTTGACTTAAAGGACATGGAAAGTGAATCTAGTCACTTAGTTTTTTTTTTATCTGGGCTGGTGAAAAAGAGTAACCAGCCCTGGGAAAAATCAACCCCACTGTCTATTAAAATTGTTAAAGTTATACAATTGTTAAATTAAGTATTTTACATGCACAATGAGTTCCCCCTTTCCATCAGTAGTTATTTCAAGCATTTTATTATATATTTAAAGAGATTTAAAAATAAAAACAAATAGCTGCAGATTTGGTATAAGGACACTAGGAACAGTTTACTAAGGATATTAAGCTGATTTATTGTGTGTTAAATTATCAGATTTCCCAAAGTCTCATTAATAATTGTTTTTATATTGTGGGTATTACTATATAGTTACACTTTAACATGCCCTGTTGACACAGACATATACAAACATGCTCCTTGAATTTCCATATAGCTACACTAAGCAATTGTCCTGCCACCTCTGCTAAATGATATATAAATGTGCAGCTCTTGATGCTGGGGAACCCTTAAAGGAATTGTTCAGTATTAAAATAAAAACTGGGTAAATAGGCTGTTCAAAATAAAAAATGTTTCTAATATTTTAGATCCCCTGTGGGGGATCGAAACGTTTAGTCTCCAATAAAGTATCACATTTGTTAAGCTTCAGAGGAGTCCCGTGAGTGTCGCTATTCTTGCAGATATACCATTACATGTTTGCCGGCACCCGGGCATTTACACAGGAAACAGAGTGAACCTTTGGCACTTGTGTTTTTATATATATATATATATATATATATATATATATATATATATATATATACATATATATATATATATATATATATATATATATATATATATAAATTTATATTTAACTTTAAAGATCAAGGTATCACCTTAATCAACTTTACAGAACATATACATCAGTGCCTGCTGCAGTGGAGTTTACAATCTAATGTCCCTATCTTATTCACAATACTAGAGACCGTTTTGCCAGCAGCCAATTCAATGAGACATCAAGGATAAGGGGGAAAAAAATCTAATATTATAGGCAGTAATGAAAAATATATATATCTTATCTCACTGTGAGCTAAAAATCATTATTAACTTTAGAAATGGCCCTTTATTAGAGCTTCTTATAGATCTGCTATGGTTCCTATATATGTTTTAAATGGGGGGTGGGTATGTCCTAATAGTTTCTGCCAGACAAACATTATTTGCAGTCACACAAAATATAGGGTTCAGTTCCCTATGCGGTCCACCTAGCTACTGATTGGCTACGGCTCCCCTGTACAGCCTTGGAAAGGAGGCAGCATAAATTGAAACAATAACTAGTATGATTTTGGGGTTCAAATGTTCAATAAATCTGCCCAAAACACAACTTTTTCAAGCACATTTTTCTATATTTAAAGAGTGTAATGCACTGGTGCATTCTTGCTTCTTATACAATATGTCTCCTTCAATCTG
Organism: Xenopus laevis; assembly: GCF_017654675.1. Taxonomy (NCBI): domain Eukaryota; kingdom Metazoa; phylum Chordata; class Amphibia; order Anura; family Pipidae; genus Xenopus; species Xenopus laevis. The sequence goes on along the minus strand of NC_054378.1, from coordinate 27,315,774 downwards.
CCTGTATGTTTTGGCCCAAACAGCCACATGGAGAACATGAAAATGCCTTGCAGTACAAGGTACTATTTTTATTGTTACAGACAATAAGGAAAGATTTAGAATTATTTGTTTACAATAGATGCTTATAGGAGATTACCTTCCCATAATTTTGAGGATTCTGGATATCTGGTAAAAGATCCCATACCTGTACAGTGATTACAATCTGTTCCAATTGGGTGCACAGTGGTATGGCAATATTCAGTTAAATATCTGTCAAGTGGGGAAGAAAACAGTGCCTTATTGTGGGAACCAGTAGCATCATACTGGGAAGCATTGAATATGTCTACACTTGTCTGTAAATGGGAAACCATTTTATAATCTATGCTAAACAGCACGGAGATCACAAGCCTGGAATTTTGGTTTGTAGTCTATATCCATTGCATTGCTCTGTGCTCTTACACAGTATGCACTATTTAAGTCACAACAATAAACACAATCTGCTTAAAGATAACTTGTTGCACTTCATCAACTTAGGCTAGATTCAGCTCCCCTGTGTAAACTCTGGCATTCAAAAGATTAAATGTTTGACCTCTGTAAGTAATACAGTATGACATTGTGTTGTATATAACATCATATCACATTAATAGCAGTTACCTTAAACACATTACAACATATTGCATTAGAAATACTAGATTAGGCTGCCACAAAGAGGTCTGTTGCATTCAAAAGTATACTAAAATGAATGCCTTCATTCTAACATTTTTCTCTGTTCTGCAGCCATGGCCCAGTGTCTCAAATCTGGCTAAAGACTTCATTGACCGCCTTTTGATGGTGGATCCAGGACAGAGGATGACAGCCACACATGCTCTAAAGCATCCATGGATAGTAAGCATGGCAGCTTCTTCATCAATGAAAAATCTACATCGCTCTATTTCACAAAACTTGCTAAAGAGGGCATCTTCTCGCTGCCAGAGTACAAAATCTTCACAGTCAATCCGCTCTAGTCGATCTACTAAGTCTAGTAAATCACGGAGAGTTAGAGAACGTGAGCTTCGGGAGTTAAATTTGCGTTACCAGCAGCATTACAGTGGATGAATGAATAGTGCTTGAGAAACTATACGTGTATCTTGTTTATAGGTTTTTGCAGTGTTGCCGTCACAATTTTAATGGTAGACCACTGTTACAGCCTGTTTTTCTTGCAGATGCTCTATCCATAATCCAACCCAAAATAAACCTTAAACATATGTTTTTGTATTAACAATTTTCATAAAGGTTTTAATGCAGTTGGTATTACTATTGTTATGCACACATGTTTGTATATATGCAAAATCATCTCAGGCAGAACTGTGGTAATTAGAATGCCCCACCACACCAACAACTGTTTCTCATTCTGGTAAATTGAAAAATAACCCTTTTGGATATTGCTGTTCACTACATTCAGTTTTCTGCTGACTAAACATTAAATATTAGGAAAATAAAGATATAGGCATCAGTAACTTATATTCTGTTAAAATTCAATATTTCCTATGTAAAGTTCCATGCATGTTTTATTTTAGCAAGAAGATACATTACTTTGAACTGAGCTTTCCGTTTTTTGTGACAGCTTAATACTGAACATCTTTTATATATAATCATTTAACCCTTTTAGTGATTTAGAATCTATAGTACCTGAACTATGGTCTCTTTAGAAGGGAACTGTAGCTTCTGTGGAAATGTCATGAAAATGTCAAGATGCAAAAACTGTATAAAAAATGATAAAATAAAGAGAAAAGTTCACAATATATTTTTTATATTCTGTAATAAGGCTATATATATATATATATATATATATATATATATATATATTTGTAAAGTTCAGGGGACTGGAATCACCCATGCACTAGGGCCACAACACAGCAGTACAATAAATGTCCTTTTATCTCTTATCAAAAAAAAAACGTACGGCTGTACTGTATCTTCAGCAGGTAAAAATTACAACTTAAACATCGTCTTCAACATAAAGTAACATCCGCTTCCATGTGTCGCCAATAAACTTTCCCACTCAGAGATGCAGACCTCAAGTGTGTCTACCAACCCCTTTCCTTTACTCCCAGGGCTCTTTTTCCTGCACTGCTGCAGTAATTAGCCCTGCTGTGCACCTTCAAGGTACCTGAATAAAGGGAAAATATATCTGTCATCCAGGACTCACCCCTGGAGTCCTGTACATATCCCCCCTTCTGCCTCAATCCGGAGGAGATGGAGGCACTCCAGGTTCCTAAACAATGTACCCGGGATAGTGCATTTGCATTTTGGTGTATCTTGCCAGGTCTATGTTCTACAGTAAAACTGAAATCCTGGAGGGCTAAGAACCAACGTGTCACCCTGGCATTGGCCTCACTATTCTTTCTCAGCCAAGTCAAGGATCCATGGTCTAGGGCACATCTTTCTGGATTTACTGAGAATCCACCTTTTGGCAAGTGCTGAAAATTACAATGTCATCTAAGAAGACTGAGGTGTACTTAAAATGGGGGTGCAATAATTTGTCCATTGCATATTGAAAGGTAGCTGGAGCAGTCTGCAGCCAAAAAGGTATCCTTTTATACTTAAAGGGCATGTAAAGGCAAAAAAATCCAATTTTTACTTTCTTTAATGAAAAAGAAACCTATCTCCAATATATTTTAATTAAAAAATGTGTACCGTGTTTATAAGAAACCTGACTGTAGGCAGTGAAATTCTCCCTTCATTTACTGCTGTGGATAAGAATTGTCAGACGATCCCTAAATGCTCTGCAGGGAAACAATCATACTTATGAACAGCAGGGGGAGTCCCTGCCTTCCCAGCCTTGCAGAACTCAAGCAGCTTTGTTTTTCCCCCCTGTAGAGCAGTTGGTGACTGTGTAGAGATTTGTATTGGATTTTATTTTTCCCTTTACATCCCCTTTACTGTTTCCAACTGCAGCTGTAGGGACAAAGATCTTGGAGACAGATTTAAACAGATAAACCGGGATTCTATTTGGAGGATTATTTTGCTGCAGCCACTGGTTCTGCAGAGTTGGAGAAAGTTTGTAGTAAACAATACAAAAACTATAAAATCCACATTAGATTACATGACAACACAGGGCCCATTGCAGTCTGCGTATTCTGATTATTAACCAGTCTTGATGTATCGGCTTCTGGCAGATATTTGGCTTGGCCTGTTTTGATAATTTATGACGATCCCTAAGCAGACCACACCGAGCATTTGCTCAGTCTTGGTCTTGCAAAAATGTTATGACCCCCTTTGGCCAACTTTGAAAGCATAAATCACTTGTTTTATTAGGCTTGTGGTGCAGTAAGTTCATGATTATGTTTAGTATACAAAATACAGTATTTCTAGCCTTATACTATTTTAGACTTTCCTTGCCCTTTAAGATGCTGCTCTCTGAGAGGCAGTTTTCTTCCTAGCGTCTCTGGTTAGAGGTATTTGCCAATACTCTTTAGTAAGATCAAGGGTGGTGATATACCTGGCCAGTCCTAACCTCTCAATGAGTTCGGCAATCTTAGGCATCGAATTTGGATACCTCATTCAACTCGTAAAATATTTTTTTTAATTTTTATTTTTTTATTAATTATAGCAAATAAATTTTTTCCACATTGTTGTACACATTGGTTGGAGGAAGACAGAACCCCCTATGGTACCCATGGTAATTATTAGTGCTCTTTTTATATAGGAAACGTGTGCCTAAACTCTTCTAATAGTAATTTTAGTGTTATAATGTGAGTATCGGTTGTAGTGAGGGGATAGTGTCAGTGTTTTCCTTTATCCTAAAAGAAATTTGCTTGTGTAGGACAAACCTATGTTGTCCAAAAAAAAAAAAAAAAGAGATGCCACTTTTATTATTATTAAAACAATTTGTGAAGTTACTTAAAGGGCCGGATATCTATAAAAGTGCTACCCCTTTCAATATGTGCTTATATTATTATCAATAACCCGTGCCTTTAATTACTGTAGGTGACCAGTATTCTAGCCCTGTAGGGATTATGTGTTATTTTGATACTTGGGTGCATGTGCCCGTATTACCGTGAAGGCACAGTGTCAGTGGTATTGTGAAGGATGGGTACCATTATCCTATATTTTAGTTACATATAAATATATGTAAATTCAATTTCCCTAAACCTCCCATCTTCCACATCTTTCATATCAGGGACATTATCAAAAGGACAACACAAAAGAAAAACAGAAGAAAGAAAAAGAAAGGAAGGGGAAAAGGAGGTAGAGAAAGGTAATAGGTAACAGTTCAAGAGAAAGTGGGGGAATTCGGGACCTGCTTTGACGACTGTTATTACCGTTCTATTTGGGAATTCTTTTGCTATCTTCCAGCTTCTCCCCTAATTGTGTTGTCTATGTGTTTTAATCTTGCCTTTTCCACTGTTCCCATTTTTGATGCGTGGGATCAGTCTTTTTTGTTGTGTCCATTTTGTTGATTGCCATTTTCTCGTACATTAAATTTGAATCCGTAAGGTTTATCAGTTCCTCCCATGTTGGAATTTCCATCGATTTCCATCTTCTTGATATAAGTAATCTAGCTGAAGTAAGTATGTGAAATGCTAGTTTCCTTACACTTGGAGGATAGTTTTGTATTTCTAAGTTTAAAAGAGCTAGTCCTGGTGTTAGTTGAATGGGTACTGTTGTTACCTTTTCCATTAACTGTAATACAACCTTCCAGAAAATAGCGATGTTTGGGCATGTCCACCAAATGTGTAACAATGTTCCTTCCGCATTATTGCATCTCCAGCATGTCGTGGGGACCGATGGAAACATTTGATGTAAAACTGTAGGTGTCCTGTACCATCTAAATAATATTTTCCTTTGATTTTCCATATGATTGGTACATTTGGATAATTTGAGAGGAAGATTTGCTGCTTGAATCTACTGCATGAGTGGTACTGAGATTTGTAGATCTTTTTCCCATTTAATAATGTGTTGTGGTTTTTGGGTTAGTGGTTGCTCAGAAATTATTTTGTACATTCTGGATAGGCCTTTCTTTTGCCCTACTTTTTTGAAGCACATTTGCTCAAAACTTGTTGGATGTTCCGAGGAGTCTCTCATAAATGGTAGTAAGTGGTGTCTAATTTGTAGATATTTATAGAAATCCTGTTTTGGCACTTTAAACTGATTTTGCAATTCTTCATATGACTTTAATTTATTTTCCTGGAGTAGCTGTCCAATTATTTGCAGTCCATTCAACTTCCAATTTTTTATTGTTAACCCTGGAATTGTGGATTCTAATATATTTATAGGAGATTGTTTTGCTGGGTATGCGTGTATATGTTTCTGCTTCTTAATAGTATTCCAAATTTTCAACGCTGTTTCCGTAGTGTGGTATATTTTTGTCATTATTGACAGATTTTCTAGCCCACATAATTTGTTGGAGTTTAAGAGAATGGATTGCTTCCTGCTCTATATATATCCATTGTTTTTGGCAGGTTCCACATTGCCATTTGTTCCAATACTGCTGCTTTATAATAGTTTTCTATATTGGCTGCTCCAAAACCTCCTTCTTTCATGTGGAGTTGTATGTATTTGCGCTTAATCCTCGTTTCCCCCCCACACACATAAATTTATCCAACATTGTTTGAATTCGGTTTAGTAGCACTTTAGGTATTGTAATTGGTATATTTCTGAAGAGGTATATTAATTGTGGTAGGGATATCATTTTTATCTTTGCCACTCTTCCCATCCATGAAATATGTAAAGGATTCCATCTTTCTAATTGTATTTTGTAAAGAATTGGGGTATAGTTGCTGCTATATGTTGTAACTACAGTGTCTCCCAGCTCTATTCCCAGGTAAATAATTTTATGCTGACTCCACTGGAAGGGATATTTCTGTTGCGCTACAAGGTTTGCTGGCATTTTAAGTGGCAATGCTTGTGTTTTATTTATATTAAGCTTATAATAGGAGACTTGGCTATATTCCAGAAGTGTTCTAAAAATTTCTCCCAAAGATTGACTCGGATTTGTAAGCGATTTTAACTTCTAACTGTATCAAGAGTCCTGTTATTTTTTCTGAATCTCTTATTGTTTTTGCCAATGGTTCTAGAATCAAATTAAAATTGATTGGGGAAAGAGGGAATTCCTGCCTCGTTCCATTATAGATGGCTATTGGCTCTGATAGGAAGCCCATATTGGTTACTTGGGCTGATGGTTTAGTGTAAAGGGCTTGTATTGCTTGAAGTATTATTCCTTTAATGCCGTATGCTTGCAGTACTTCTTCCATGTAAATCCAATTTACACTATCAAACGCCTTTTCGGCTTCTAGGGCTAGGAGAATTGTAGGTGTGTTTTGCCTTGTGGCTTTTTCTATAATCGCCATCATTTTTCTAGTGTTATCAGTTCCTTGTCTCCCTTTTACAAAACCTGTTTGATCTTGGTGTATAATAGTTGGTAATATACCCTGTAGTTTGTTAGCCAATATTTTTGCATATAGTTTAATATCGCAATTTAACAATGATATTGGTCTATAATTTGTACATTTATCTGGAGTTTTTCCCGGTTTTGGTATGGTGACTATTACTGCCTTCAACATTTCTGCTGGAGGTGTTCCTTGCAGACTTATTACATTGAAAAGCGATGTTAGTTGAGGAGTCAATATATCTTTAAAGTACTTATAATATAGTGAGGTCAGCCCATCCGGTCCCGGTGCTTTCCCCTTTGGGGCTGTGTTGATTGCTGTACGTACTTCTATCTCTGTTATCGGTTGATTTAAAGAGTGTAATTGAGTTTCTGTAATTTCTGGTACTTTTGCTTTAGCTAAGAAGTTTTTAATACTCTGGGTTGTAGGTTGAGGAGTGTGGGAGTCTGCTTTAAGATTGTATAGAGATGCATAATATGCTGCAAAAACATCTGCAATTTCCTTTGGATTTGTCCTCTTTTTGCCTTCTTGATCTAGTACATTTTCTATAGTCTGCTTAGCTTGTCTTTGTTTTAGCAAATTAGCTAATTGCTTGGATATTTTGTTACTTTTAGTGTATCTAGAAAACTTTAATCTTTGAAGGCTATATTCCAGCTTTATTAATTCTATTTTATGGATTTGATTTTTTATTTCTCTTATTTGTTTGGATTTATTTTTTTGCGGTTATAATATGTTGCTGCTCTACAGACTCTGGAATTGCTCCATTAGGTTTTTTATTGTGTGTTCTCTCTGTTTCTTTAGTTGTGCGGCCTCTTTTACCAATTGCCCTCGTATAACTGATTTATGGGCACACCATAGCGTTCCTGATGTCACTTCTCCATTATCGTTAGTTTTAAAATATTCTTGTAAGGTCTGTTTGCATTGTTGAACTATTGCATTATTACGAAGGAGGGATTAGTTTAATCTCCAATATGACCTATTTGTTTTTGATGCTTTATTCTTTATTATTGCCGATACTGGAGCATGATCAGACCACGTTCTAAGTCCTATTCTTGTTTCCGAGATTTGTTGGAGAAGATATCTATCTGTCAATATATAATCGATTCTTGTATATTTTGTATGAGGATGCGAATAGTATGTGAAGTCTTTTTCCATCATATGTTGTTGTCTCCATGCGTCATAGAGGGTATGTAGTTTTAATAAACGATTTAAATTTGTCGCATGTATAATTGTTTCTTGTCTCGGGGTGACAGAAGTTTGAGCTTGAGTATCTAGTTCTTGACTTAGTGGCACATTGAAAAAAGGCCTGATAATAAGCTGACTGTTTTATATTCGGTGCATATACTGACGCTATGATGTATGTTGATTGCACCATCTGTACTGTTATAATAAGATGTCTTCCACTTGGGTCAGCCTGTTGTTTTAGTATTCGAGGTGTGATTGAACAATCGTGAAATCTTATAGTCCCATTTAGGACTTGGGAACTAGGACAATTGGACTTGACCACTCGCTTTGCGACTACTTTGTGATACCAAGTTGTAACATGTTCTTTACTTCATCTGAAACTGCTTGTCTGTGAGCTTCAGGAATGCAATCTGGTTTTACACATACCTTCATATTGGGCTCAGTGATGCTATCATGCTCTATGTATGACATTGGCAAGCCCTGATAAATCAGAAAAAAAACATTTTGTTCCTCTGCAAAAACTCCTTATTTTGTTTAGTCTGAAACCTTGACAGGGAAGAAGCTACTTTTATAATATTTACCTTATCTTGTCTTTCAAGGCTCGCAGTAGCCCCAGCAGATACTGATTCACTATCGCTCCAGGGCTTTAGCAAATTAACATGGTAGATCTGGTAGGGTTTCCTTTTCCCTGGTTGGTGTACCCTATATCCCACCTCTCCTACCTTTTCAACAATTTCAAAATGTCCTTGCCACTTAGCTAGGAACTTACTCTCTACTGTAGGGATCAGTACAGCCACTCTGTACCCAACCTGAAAAATGTTTTAGTTTGGCTTACCGATTGTTCACCCTACTTTGTGTTTCTTGGGCCTTCTGGAGATGCTCTTTCATACTGGCATTACATTAGCAATTCTCTCCCTCAATTGGACAATGTGCTGTACATTACTCCTATAGAGGGTGGTCTCACTCTCCCATGTTTCTTTTACCAAATCAAGTAACCCCCAGGGTCAATGCCCATACACCAAATCAAAGGGCGAGAATCCCATAGAAGCATGAAGTACTTCTTGAATGGCAAAAAGCAAATATGGAAGCAGGCATTCCCAGTCTGTCCCATCCTTATGCACTACCCTGTTTAAAGTGAAACTGTCATCCAGACATAAAAAGCTGTATATTAAAAGTCCTTTTCAAATTAAACATGAAATCCAAATTCCTTTTTTATTAAAGCGTTCATAGCTGTTGTAAACTCATTTAGAAATCTCAGCTGTCAATCAAATATTGCCTGCCCCTCCTCTATGCCTTAGGCATAGAGGTGGGGCAAGCAACTACTTTCACTTTCCATTCAGAACTTCCTAGATGTCACTGCTCTCCCCACATTCCCACAGTTCTCTTAACCATTTAATTGTGTAGCCAGTGTATGGGGATGGACATCAGGTCCCCAATTCTGGTGCACAAACAAGATTCTGAGATAATGCAAGGCCTTAATAACAGTGTCCACAAAAAGGCTCCTGTCTGCTTGCTATAAGTGGCTCCTGTTTGCTTCCCAGACTGATGGAAACAAGATTCAAATAATTTATACAGTGTAATTAAAGTTCATTTGGCTTGACTAACATGATAAAATATGATTTGGATTTATTTTTTGGGTTCCCTTTAACATTGTTTCAGGGTTTTATTTAACCTCTCAACCAGCCCATCTCTTTGTGGGTGATAGACAGCGGTCCTTAGCTGTATAATTTGAAATAGCTTACATAAGTCAGCCATGACCTTTGACATAAAGGGTGTGCCTCTTTGGGAAAACCTTTCCTTGTTAAACATATGAAATAGTTCACGAGCAATGGTTTTGGATGAGGTATTCCGTAAAGGGATAGCCTCAGTATACCGGGTAGCATAATCAAGTATAACCAAAATATATTGGTACCCTTGCGTGAACTTCACAAAGGGGCCTACTAGGTCCATAGCAATCTACTCAAATGGCACTTCAATAATTGAGTGGCACTAAAGATCTTAGAATGTGGCAGTCAACTGGAATGTGGGGCAGGAAGCCCTTTTTAACTGTGCCTTCAACCCAGGCCAGAAGAACCGATCAGCTATACGTGCCTGTTTTCTCATCCCCCAAGTGCCCTCCTAGTGCATCATTGGTAGACACAGTACAATCTTTATGTACGGCTGGGGAACTAATAACTGCTCAACAATCTAATTTCAGACCTTGGTGACAATTGCTTATCAAGCTCAGGATCTTGTATCTGGGAAATACCAAATGCTCTCCTCTAGAAACAGGTCTGGAAGCACAGAATGGGAGGATGTTTCCTTATCATCCTCTCCAACCATAACCTGTATCGGGGGGAAAAAAAAACCCCTCCTCCTCCTCAGAGATCATCTTTGTCTCCAGAACTGAGTCCTCAGACCAAACATTTCCCTCAGGAACACTTTTTGCGATTTCATGATTCAAAACATTTTGTTCCGGCTGTTCCACATGATCTCCTTCTGTTAAGGGTGCTGTGTAAGTGTCATTTTCACCTATAACCGGTATTGGTTCAGACACTTTAGTTTGTACATTACCCCATAGCTCCCAATACAATGGAAAGTCTCACCCAAGAATAAACTCGTGCACCAACTTTTTTACCACACCAACCCTTTATTAGTAATGGTGCCACAAGCAGTGGCAATTGTCACTGGCAATAGTGGATATGTCAGAGTGTCCCCGTGTATGCAAACGACAATAAGAGTTTTTGCTTCCTGATGCATATTCTTGGACACACTTCCTTGTACAAGTGTAACCATACTCCCTGAATCTAGCAGGGCTTTACCAGAAACACTGTTCACATACACTTTATATTCAAAACATCCTTTGGCAAAACAGAACGTGCAATGCATACCAGTTGAGCATAAAACGATACTCTCTGTAGGGCATCTCACTGCATTGGTTCCACCTGTAAGGGACACTGAAACTGAATGTGGCCCCATGCCTGGCACTGCCAACAGTGGACACCCCCAGACTTCTGGAGCGTCAGGGGGCCTGGCTTTGATACAGAAGTGGCTGCTGAAGACCTCTTATCACTGTCCTTTATGCTGGTTACAGGGTTCCTCAGAGGGCCCTCTTGTTGTAGGTGATCTCATCCCAAATGAAGCAGCAAACTCCCAGCGATTGGCCGGGCAGGTAGCTACTCAGCAACAGTGTATCTCTCCACCACCTAGTCTAGCTGTTTTGGGTCTCCATGGTCAAAGGGAAGAGACCGCAAATACAGTTCCACTCCACAATTTGTGGGCCCGACAGGGATTCGGGCTGCAGCCATTTGTTCACTAGCTGTACCAGATCATTCATCTGGGAACAAGGAGAAAGCTTTGCTTGATAAGTTCAGTTGTACACCCGCTGGGCTATAACTGCTGACATTACCCTAAAATGGTCCAGAACCTCCCCTTTAAGCCGATTATAGTCTGTGGCATCCTCAGGGGAAGGTAATAATAAGCCTTTTGAGGCTCCCCAGACAGAAAGGGAGCAATAGGGCCATCCCATTTATGCCGGGGTCACTCCTCTATTTCTGCTGTTCTTTCAAAGGAAGTGAGAATGGCCTCAACATCATTGCTGGGGGGCTAATTTCTGTAAAAAAATTACTGGCCCTTACTTATGACTTAACTGCTTGGGCTACTGGCCGCTTGCTCCCTCCCCTGGGTGAGCTGTTGCACCACCTCAGTTAGTAGCTTTAGCTGAGCTGCTGCTGAATTGCAACACTCTGCTAAGTTGAATGGTGGCTCTTGCCAACTGCTACGGTAACCCGTCCATAGCAACAGGAAGCTCTGGCTTATAAGAGAACACAGGTAAAATAAATGGCTTTTTCCTTTTTGGCCTTTTCTGTTGTGCAAATGCCTGTATCTGAGCATCAGTTGTAAAGTTCAGGGGAATGGGATCGCCTATGCACTACGACCACAACACAGCGGTAGAATAAATGTCCTTTTATTTCTTATTCAAACTTAAACAAGCTGTATCTTTAGCAGGTAACAATGACAACTTAAACATAGTCTTCAGCATAAAGTAACATCAGCTTTCATCCATAGCAAAACTGAACAGCAATTTACTTTCCCACTCAGGATTCAGGCTCACCTCAGCGAGGAGAACGGGTTTTCACACACTTTTTCTTTTGCAGACCTCACGTGTGTCTACCAACCCCCTTCCAGAATATATATATATATATATATATGTATATATACATATATAATTAAGTAGAAGCTGGTGCACATGGGATTTTACAAAATGTAGCCTTTATTTAATCTACATTTCAATCCTCTATTGGGATCTTTCTCAAGATAAAAACAGCAGTGATTTACAGTCCGCCCCTCACTTTCCTCATAGGGCATTATGGGTATCACAGTCAAACTTACACTTTCTAGTAAAAGAAACCTAAAGCAAAAAAGAAAAAAAAAGGAGAAAAAAGAAAGAAAAAAGGAAATGTATATCTTTAAATATCTGATTAAAAAACATATGAATTTATCTTGGTTCTAAAAATGGCACAAAGGAACAATGCTCATGCTTCCCTTTGTCTTAATAAGCGGCCCCAATCCCCACCAGGTTTTGTTACCATATCAATTCCCATAAATTTAAATGTGGGCAATCTGTGTCCCATTGTCAGGCAAATCAGATTTTCCCCTGGCCAAACATTTCCTGTTTCAAATGCTTTTTTGATTGAGGACCTATGGTTACCCATACGCTAACATATCGAAGTTTGGGCTTTGCCTACATACACCAGACCGCATGGGCAAATAATCATATAAACCACGTGTTTTATCTTGAGAAAGATCCCAATAGAGGATTGAAACATCGATTGAATAAAGACTACATTTTGAAAAATTCCCTGTGTGCACTCGCTTCTACTTAATTGTATTACGAAAATTCTGGGAGCACCAGGGTAAGTAACCTTTGGATAAGCGTATGCAATAGCCTTGGAATATATATATATATATATATATGTATATATATATATAAATATCCCATAGGTGACGGCACTCCACAAATAATCAGGATACACATATATCAGTGTATTCTGATTATTTTTGGAGTGCCGTCACCTATGGGATATTTGTACAATTTTACAGACTGGCACCCAGCACTTGGATTTTCACTTATGGTGTGCGTTCCATACTCGTTTGGACTATATATATATATATATATATATATATATATATATATATATATATATATATATATATATATAAAATCGATGCAGGGATCAGCACACTCTAGTAAAGGTGAATTAAAGTGTTTTTATTTGTAACACAGCATTGTCCAACGTTCGGTCCCTAAGTTCTGGGAAAGCTGCTTGGGGATTGGATAGGCTCGATGGGAAGTTAAAACTTGAGCAGCTGTCCCCCAGTCCTGTCGGGGAAATGCAGACCTCAGAAGTCAGGGCGAGAGCTTAGGTGTCTGCCTATTCTTTCTGTACTGCTGATCGGTCACTGAAGTCTAAGTCCTAATTTAGACTTCAGTGACCAATCAGCAGTACTGAAAGAATAGGAGGCACTTAAGTTCTTGCCCTACCTTCTGAGGTCTGCATTTCCCTGACAGGACTGGGGGACAGCTGCACAGGGATTGGATGGGTCAAGTTTTATCTTCCCATCGAGCCTGTTAGTCAAGTGATTAAAGTATGGGGGAACCCTGGCCACCAATGATTTTTTTTAAACTTGAAGGGGGATGGGCCCTCTTGTGGGGAAGGGAATTTAAGAGTAAAGGTCAATTTTGAAACATACTAGTACCCCAAAAAAGGTCAGTTTCTCAAGCATGGAGGGGGATGATCTTTCAGAAGGCTCTTTTGCTGGCTCTTCTCCTGTTTCTTCACAGGTTAATAAGACTGAAAGGGTTCAAAGAGTTTTTTTTAGGAACAGAGGACGTATCAGGAACAGAAAACAGACAATGGACACAAAAAAAGACAAGCAGATCCCTATGGAAAACCAAGCACTCCATAGAAGAACAGGAAACACCAAGGGAAAAAAGCTATGCACTGAGGAAGAAGACACCAAGAAAGTACTGAATCTTTCATCTAAAAGTTTGTCAGCTGTTCATTTAAAAGTGCTAGCAAAAGGCCTATCATTCTCCCCTAGTAGAAATTTTGATATTTTTGAGACAATGCTTGATGTTAACCAATTTATAATTGTATTGAAGAAATGTTATGCACAAAAGGAAAAAATTAGAAAGATTTGGGCATAATTAATTCTCCAGAAACAATTGATACTTCTAGATTTAAAAATCGCAGAGAATTCTATCCCACTCAACTTAGAGGACCTTTGGTGGACTTGTACCAGATGAAAGTAGAAGACGCACTCTGGCAACTGCATTTTGATAACAATGGAGTCCAATGGTCCTCTAATTTGGTGGGTGAAGAAAGAACTGCATTAAAAGAACTGCAGGATGATGATTCCATAGTAATAAAGAATGCAGATAAGGGTGGACTATAAGTTATTTTAGATTCTGAAACAAACAAAAATGAAGCCCTTAGACAACTTGATGATAGAGAAGCTTACATATTAATGGAAAAAATCCTACCTGAAAATTTTCTGCATAGACTAGTGACATTGGTTGAGTTAGCTTATTCAAAGGTTTAATTAATGATATAATAAAAGATTATCTTATACCTAAATCTCCAGTTATACCTATCTTCTATCACTTACCAAAAGTACACAAAGCTCAAAGGCCACCTATTGGAAGGCCAATCATATCGGGGATAGGCTCACTGAATGAGCATCTGTATGAATGGATAGATGCACATTTACAAACATTAGTACTACGTCTGGATAGCTATTTAAGAGACACCACAGATGTACTTGGCAAATTGGAGCAAATCGTGTGGCATGAGGAATATGGCTGGGCCATACTTGATGTGACCTCGCTTTACTCGTCTATCCCACACGACAGAGGTTTGGAGACTATTAGCTATCATTTGGATATATATATAGTGACTATACAGAGGACCTAAAGCAATTTCTTCTTCAGGCTATAAGATTTCTTTTGGAACACAATTACTTTTTGTTCAATGAACAATACTATCTGCAGCATTGTGGGACAGCCATGGGAGCGAAATTCGATCCCTCATTTGCCAACCTATATATGAGTTGGTGGGAGGAGACCCACATGACTGCAGATAGATATCAATATTTGAAGCTTTATATTCGCTATATTGACGACCTATTATGCATTTGGACAGGTGAAGAACTACAGTTTAGAGAATTTGTACAGAGAATTAACACCAACGATTTGAACCTAAAATTTACAGATAAGTTCTCAAAGACAGAAATCTTAGATGTAAAACTTGTGGCTAAATTAAATACTATAAATACAACAATTTATCAGAAACACTGTAGTGGAAATACGCTGCTTCATGCGCATTCATGCCACCCAAAAAGCCAAATAGCTGGGATTCCTACTGGGCAATTCCTACGGTTGCGGCGGAACTGCTCTACTATAGGTGAATATAAAACAATGGCAGATGATATCAAGGAGTGGTTTAAGGAGAGGGGGTATAATAATAAGATCATTCAGAGAGCTTATGTGAGAGCTGAAAACACAGAGATAGTTTATTGTTCCCACAGAATAAACCATACAAAAAGGATTGTGTATGCAAAATATAGTTTATTACGAGATACAGCAGGCAATATAAGAGGATAGTTAAAGTAGTGAAACAGTTTCTGCCAATTCTATATGCGGATGGTGACTTTTGCACCGCTTTAGGTCCAGGGATAAATGATGTGGCAAGACGAGCCTATACTCTTGGTGACCTGCTGTCTCTGAGCCTGTACAGGGAAAATAAAAATAAAAAGCAAGAGGATTTTTTTAGATTTACTGGGTGCTTTAAGTGTGGTCATAACCGCTGTATTACATGCAAGTACCTAAAAACCTCAAAAGAATTTAGCTCAACTGGGATTTAAGATTAAACAATATATCAATTGTTGCAGTAAAGGGATTATTTATCTCATTACATGTACTAAATGTGGTAAACAATATGTGGGCTGTTCTACGAGATCCCTTAAAGAACATATCAGGGAACACATTAATCAAGTGAGTAATACCAAATTAAGCAGCAAAACCAATGTCGCTAGACACTTTAATGAATCCAATGGCAGTAATTTACAATACTTTTCCATACAGGGGATAGAACAAATTAAGATAGGAATTAGAGGAGGAGACCTTTTAGTGAAATTAAAGAAAAGGGAGGTTTATTGGATTTTCCATCTACAAACCAGGTTGCCATTCGGTTTGAACTATGCTTTTGGTGTAACTTGTTATATTTGACTACACTAATATGAAGCAAAAAAACTTTTATATTGTATAAATTATATTTTATATACCCCGTAATATGGATGGGTTTAACACATAGTTCATTCAAAGAGTGTTAAATCCATTAGCCCTGTATAATATATGGCATTTGTAACACATGTGTAAGATTGTGATTGGTTTAATTGTGGGGAGGGACTATGAGAGCTAGTATTTAAGGAACAAAAATGTATCGACTAGACAGATATTGCCTATGACTAGGTAAGCATGAAACGCGTTAGGGGGATTCTTTAATAATGTTTTTTATAAAATTGATGTAATAAACTAAACTTTTTTACTCAAAAGCATGCTCTGGAAAATTATTTAAGTAGATATGGCTGTACCTCTGTTTGGTCACTAGAGGACTCCAGCATGCTACCATAATACTTATAAGACTCTACCTCCAAGCGGATTTACATAGTTTTAAGGGAACTTATTTAGTCTTAGGGTAAGGACACACTGGACGATTTGTCGCCAACGTTTTAAAAAAGTAAATCGCGGCGACAAGACGATCGTCTTTTTTCAACAGACGATTCACAGCGACTATTGGCACAGAGCGATTTGTATCCCATTACTCTGTGCAGTACGTGCTCCGGAAACGGTTTGTGCTTCCCGCTGTAACCTGGCGTCTTTACGTTCTTGCGTCATTGCGTTCGCATTGTAATTTGAATACAATTACTGCTACTTATCTGTATGTGTGTGCGTGTCTAGGAGATTTCAGTGCTTTTCTAAGTACATGCTATTTCTGATAAATCGCTTGGAAAAGGGTCTCAGTGCGTTTTGGAGCTACAGATGATTCACAAACGCGCTGTGGGCATAGGAGCTGGCGTCTTTCATTTGGTTTTGTTCAGAGACAAAACGAGCGATATGTCGCAGAGATTTGCTTTTTAAAAACGTTGTCGACAAATCGTCCAGTGTGTCCTTACCCTTACTGGTTAATTTGCCTTATTTGCTGGTTCATAATTTCCATTTCCAGACTGTTCAAAAGGTTTCTGTCGCTGGCGAAAAGGCTGCCTTTCCAAAGGCTGAATGAAAAGGAAACAGTAAGGGAAACAGTATATCTCACATCTCTTACCATAGCTGACTGATCTTTTACTGTATCATGAGGCTGAAAAGGGGGAATGATTTTGGATTAGTTATTGGGATGACTCTAAGGGTAAGGACACACTGGACGATTTGTCGCCAACGTTTTAAAAAAGTAAATCGCGGCGACAAGACGATCGTCTTTTTTGAACAGGCGATTCACAGCGACTATTGGCACAGAGCGATTTGTATCCCATTACTCTGTGCGGTACGTGCTCCACCCAAACCGGAAACGGTTTGTGCTTCCCGCTGTAACCTGGCGTCTTTACGTTCTTGCGTCATTGCGTTCTCATTGTAATTTGAATACAATTGCTGCTACTTATCTGTATGTGTGTGCATGTCTAGGAGATTTCAGTGCTTTTCTAAGTACATGCTATTTCTGATAAATCGCTCGGAAAAGGGTCTCAGTGCGTTTTGGAGCTACAGGCGATTCACAAAACGCGCTGTGGGCACAGGAGCTGGCGTCTTTCATTTGTTTTTGTTCAGAGACAAAACGAGCGATATGTCGCCGCGATTTGCTTTTTAAAAACGTTGGCGACAAATCGTCCTGTGTGTCCTTACCCTAAGGGCTAGTCCACACGAGGAGATTCAGGGAGATTTTGTTACCTGGCTACTAATCGCCTCGTCTTTTGAGCAACTATCTCCCTGAACTGCCTCAGCGTTTTTCCCCATAGGCTACATTGAAAAGTTGCCTGCGCTAATGCACACGCAGCGATTCGTTTTCAACAGTTGCCCAAAGTTGCCTCAGTGAGGCAATTTCAGGCAACTATTGAAAACGCATCGCCGTGTGTGCATTAGCGCAGGTGACTTTTCATTGTAGCCTATTGGGAAAAACACTGAGGCAGTTCAGGGAGATAGTTGCTCAAAAGACGAGGCGATTAGTAGCCAGGCAACAAAATCTCCCTGAATCTCCTCGTGTGGCCTAATTGTAATTGCTTACAGACCTGTTTGATTATGGTCAAATCAGCAGCCGGATTTTGTTTTTTTTATTATTTCTTGTAAAACCTTTCAGAATTCCAGCAGACTGTTGTCTTGGTGTCTCTGAAGTGCAGATTTCTTTGATCGATTAACATTGAAATTTATTTCCCCTTAAATTGTATTGGGGGCTTTGTTGTAAAGGGATACTGTCACAGGGAAACCTTTTGTTTTCTTTTTTTAAAAATGCGTTTAATTGTCCCCCTCAAGCACAATCCTATACGTTCAAAAGAGCAACTGCATTTTTTTTTTTATATTTTAATGCCCATTTTATTTATTTCTTGAGACTTTGGCTCTGATAAGCTTCAGTCTCTCTTAAATGAAGGACCTATATGCCATCACATTTTCTCTAAGGAAAAGGACAGGTAGTTATACCAAACAAATTACCACATTTTAAGCAAGTTTGTCCTATCTGCACTGCTATTGTATAGAACCAAGAAACTAAAATTCTGTGTTTTGTGACGGGTTCAAACCTCTGGTTCCAGGATAAAGATTATTGCAGACAAAAAAATGAATATTAATCAATTTTGACATTGCTTTTCTTTAAAGGCTATTTATATGCAATTGTTAATAATGGTACTGTCGGTTCCAAGAACACTATCCACACCACCTCCTCAGGCCCGGACTGGCAATCTGTGGGTTCTGGCAAATGCCAGAGGGGCTGCTATAAGGTCCTATAGAAAGTCAGTATTTAGTGGGCTGGTGGGGGCTGTTTGGGCCTCTATGTACCTGAAATGCCAGGGCCTATTTTAATTCTCAGTCCGGGCCTGCACCTCCTACACGTTATACAGTATTGACTCCCCAAATACATTAAATATAGTGAAATGCAATCATGACATGACATCATGACATCCCCTTGCCCTTCCACAAAAGCAGGTTACATGTAGACTGAACAGGTTTCAGCATTCTGGTAAAAAGTAGGTCCAAATTGGCGAAGAAATTGTTTATAAATACTTATGTGCACCACCTAGTGGTATGAGAATAGCATTGCACTCAACAGCAGAAATAGAAGCTCAGTCATGTAGGAGCTGGTGGGAAGAATGGATCGTGCAGCAATATCGTTGCAGTAACAACATGTTCAGTGCGCATGTGCTCCATCTTTGACAGGAGCCGTCCAGAGAGAGGTTGTTCCCAGTTCCTGCACTTAACCCTTCAGTTAACCTCGGTGCCAAACGTGATTTCTTCCTCCCCCAGATGAAAACCGTGCAACCAACCGTGCCTCCAACAGATATATCATCTGAAATACAAATTAATGTCATTAATCAAGCACTTCAATCAATACCCCTGTGAGTATCATATATCGGACCTATCTGGCAAAAAAAAAAATCACTCTCTCCACATATATATATATATATATATATATATATATCTCCAAATATATATATATATATATATATATATATATATATATATATATATATATATACACACACACACACACACACACACACACACACACACACACACACACACACACACACATATAAATACTCTAGGGGTATTAATCATTGACTCAATATCTTTCTCTAAGGGAACCCGTCACTCCCATCCCAAAATTACTACATACCCTTATTCCTCATCGACCATCGAACCCCTTAACCCCCAATCTAGCATAATCTCCCCTAAAGATAAAACTGATAATCAGATTCTAAATTTGACAATAAACAAGGCATCCCGAAATCTCATATTCACTACCCTGTATCCACCCATACCATTACATATCTCAACATGACTATATAAAACTCAGAATTGGTTTTTCCCAGTACTTCATGGGAAGGAGCAAACTCCTAAGGCTCCTATACTTTTGCACTGTCTGCTACCAATCCAGTAGAAAGGTGTGTACGGCACAATTTCATTCAGTCCGTATGGACTAAAGGTGTTGAGTCTATGAATCCATCTCAATTCAGCTTGCAGGAGCAATTTCTCACGGTCTCCCCCTCTCGTTG
Source organism: Xenopus laevis (assembly GCF_017654675.1). Classification (NCBI taxonomy): domain Eukaryota; kingdom Metazoa; phylum Chordata; class Amphibia; order Anura; family Pipidae; genus Xenopus; species Xenopus laevis. The sequence goes on along the minus strand of NC_054378.1, from coordinate 27,295,945 downwards.
GTGTTGGTATGTGATCAATGATCATGCAGCGAAAGCTAGCCGAGGAGTGTTTGTTCCTCAGGAAATGTGATGCCCCGGGGTGTCAGCCTTGCTCGCCTCAAGTGCCAGACGAATCAAGCTCCATGGTTGGCCATCAGATCTCTTAAGTTAGTAATCGTCTTACCCTCATAAAATAATCCACATGAACATTTAATAAAGTAAACAAAGAATTTAGATGTACACGTTAACCTGTGTTTAATCTCCATTGTCGTAAGATTTCAGTCATATAATCACTATAGTCCTGTACTACCACTGCCCCCCCCCTTGTCTGCTGGTCTGATCACAATATTTGGATTCTTAGATAGGGATTGAATTGCTGCTTGTTCAGCTCTCGTCAAATTCGGTCGCACACCCTGTCCTGGTTTGGTTCTGTAAGTCTCGTCTACCAACAGGTGCGTAATACACATATATACACGAGTACAGTTATTTTGAACTGTGTGTTGCCACACTCTGGCTTAACCCAAATATTAGGTTACTGAGTGACCTGTGATACCACTCTGGCCCATTCTGTCCGCCAGTATACCGCTGATCACCAGCACCTTGCTGCTGATTGAGTTAGACGTGGGTAAACAGTCCTTACTGTGAATTGAAACCCATATAACTATCCAAATTTTTGAAAACCGTTTAGTAGCTGCTGACTTCGTGTCTATCCAGCTTCCGCACCTAACCTTGTTTTTATTAAATGTAATATATGTTTCTTTCGTTTGGTATCAATTTTAGAGGTTAATAATAAAAGTTAGGTTTTATTTATTTTTCCTGTCATTGGGACCTCAGATTAAAAGAGTGGGAAGGTGCAAAACTATGGGTCATACATTTTCTTTCTCCTTTTCTGGTTAATCATATACGATATTTGACCTTGCACACCACCATTTTGGACTAAATCTCTTTCAATGGATGGTGCTACCTATCTTTTTTATTTTGTATACTAATCCTTCTTTTGTGCGGCTGTCCCTGTCTCCGATATGTGAACTGCGGTCTAAAAAAGAAGTCGCACCGCTAGTAGAAGTAGATGGTGTCACAGGTGTCATTCTATCTCGTTCACTATTGGTCGGATTATATCGACCACCTCTGCCTCTCGGGTACCACCTCCTCCTATTGCTCTCAGGTGTCTCCGCCTCAGACGAGTTAGTTGTATAAGGGGAGTAATCCAAATGGAAGGGATGTCCAGAGGGCTGTGTTCTCTGTGCTCTGCCTGGCTGTCCCATTTCTCCACCTGTCAGCCACCGATAAACCCATCGGTTTTGCATTCACAGTCGTGACCTTCTGTTTCTTAAATTTATGGAGTTCCATAGTATAGTGGGAGAGCTGTTGTTGTAATTTCTCTAGCCACTTGGTGTCCCTGTCCTCAGTGAGGCAGGATAAATGTGCCCCTTCGAAAGTTGCCAGCTCACTGCGAATAGAAGTCAGATTTTTTGACACCTCTTCAATGACTGATAACATTAAGTCCATTGAACATTTATTCAAAATTTGGCACCAGTGTTTATCCGACCAATCGTTGGTATATTGCATATCCTGAATCCTCGAGGGATATGCTTCTTATAAAAATCGGATAAATAAATCCCATGGTGTTTCAGGTCCACCTCTCGTCATGGAGGGAGGGAGGGAGTGGAGTTTTCGCGCCATTGACAGGGTATTTTAAGGGTGTTTTGTATAACATTTTGTAACTTTGACAAAGCCAAAACGTCAGTTTCTAAATAAAATATTTATATTTCTGTGAGTGCGGCTACTTCATTGGAGGATTGTATGCAGTACTTTGTGGCTTGCACCCAGGCAAAGTGATTTGACGTATCGTGAGTGCTGTGATTGTGGGGAATATATATATATATATATATATATATATATATATATATATATATATATATATAGTCCAGTAGATGAAAGCACTCACAGCTCCATTGTAAAGTTAAAGTTTAAAAGGTTTCTTTATTGAACCCACATCAGATCAACGCGTTTCAACCCCCACAGGGCCGTCATCAGGATAGTGCAACCAAGTGAAACACCCATTTTAACTAGTGATAATCCAATCAGTGATGTGTGATCGTGATTACATCATCATTTATCTATTTAACCCATGGCATACCAACTTTAACACCAGTAAATCCATATTTTAAATTTTAAATCTCAATCATTATTTAGTCAAATTCATTTCTGTTATTAAAAGACACAATTCATCATATAAATACCCATATAAATACGAACCTACAGATAATAAATTAACTAGAAGTATGATAGACTGGGAATTAATATCTCGAAAGTGATTAAATACAATTAAAAGTGATTAAAAAATGTGAAAACCATTTCATTATAAGATGAAATGAATAAGAGAACCCAATCCCACTGATGGTCTCTAAGTTAAAACCCCAGTACCATCCGTGAGATAGTCCTATAAGATACACTGTGTATAATCACTACTGTGCAATGTTGAGAAAGTGCCATGTGCCCACATCGAAACATAATATAATATATCATATGGCATCATCTGGAAACCCAGATGATTCGCCATAAAAATTCACACAATTACATTAAAAAGTCTTCTCGACTCAATAGTCCTTAATTTCAAACATTTAGGGGAGATCATTTTCAATTTACGGAGATTCTAGAATTCATGGCAATATCCAAGAGTTTATAGTTACTATAGCGGATATAGATTACAGTCGATTATTTATATTTTCACCCTTACTAAGGCCAACAATATCAGTGGTGTAGGAGGCATTACAGCCATCTTATAGGAAGCATGATAGAGATTGCATCTCATTTAACCCCTTAGGGGAAATAGTGTCCAAGGTTCCGATCCATCTGGCTTCCTTCTGTAGTAGGATCTTACCCCTATCGCCCCCTCTTCTGGGGGGTGGAACACAGTCAATTAACATTGCTCGCAATGAGGGGAGTGAGTGATTATTGGTCAAAAAATGCCTAGCAAGAGGGGTATCAGCTTTCCCACTATTCAAAGCCATGCGGATCACTGATCGATGATTGTTCATCCTTATCCGAAAGGATGTAACACATTTGCCAATGTAGTATAGGCCACACGGGCACATAATACAGTATACTACATATTCAGAAAGGCATGTCAAATTATGACGTATCGGAATTCTCTTACCGGTGTGGGGGTGAGGGAAGGTCCCCCCTGTCAGTAGGCACCCACAGGTTTTACACCCACCACAGCGGTAGCACCCAAGTTTACCCGCCTTAAGCCAGGTTTCACTTTTCTCCTTCCGCAGATCCGTCTCCATTAATATGTTTTTCAGAGATCGTCCCCGCCTGTAAGCACATATAGGAGGAGACATATCCGTAAATGGTAGATTTGTATCCAATTGCAATATTGGCCAATGTTTTCTCATCACTGAATTCACCTGTTTGCTCACAGGCATAAAATTAGTCACAAAAACCATTTTGTCATCCCTTTTCACATTAGTCACCTCACCCACTTGTCCAGCTCCAGCATTTTTGCATGCTCTCTCGAGTTCTCCATTAAGGAAGTCCCATTCATATCCCCTTGTAAGGAATCTATCTCTCATTTCCAAGGCTTGTGTTTTAGCTGTGGCCCCATTTGTGTTAACCCTAAAAACTCTTAGGAACTGGGTGTACGGGATTGATTTCAGCACTGCAGGCGGATGAAAACTCTGAGCGTGTAGCACCGTGTTACGGTCTGTATGCTTACGAAAAAGTGTAGTCCCCACACCTTTAGGGGTACGGAATAACCTGACATCCAAGAAATCAACCATGTCACTGTGACAGTTAGCTGTAAATCTGACCGGGGTCGACAACTGGTTCAAGTGGGTTACAAAGCCCTGGGCGCTACTGAGGTCCCCTCGCCAAATAATCAGAATATCATCGATGAATCTCCGATATAGAAGGAGATATTGACTGAAATTGGGATAAATATACTGGTGCTCAAAAGAGTCCATATATAAATTGGCATAAGAGGGGGCCACATTAGAGCCCATGGCGGTCCCTGTCTTCTGTAGATAAAATGTCTGTTCGAATCGAAAATAATTACACTTTAAGACCAACTCTAATAGAGTACATAAGAAATCGATTGGTGGATTCCCACTGTGTTTAGCCTCTAGTGCTCTCCTACATGCCAGCACGCCCTCCTCAGTAGGAATAATTGTATATAAACTACAGACATCTATTGTCATAAAAGTAGTGTCTTCTGGCAATGTGTCAATTTGTTTCAATGTTTCCAATAATGCTGCCGTATCTGCCACATAAGAATTCATGCCAGTACATAAAGGCTGCAAATGACTATCTAGAAAGCATGCGACATTGGAAAACAGAGATTCCCTTGCTGATATGATCGGTCGGCCGGGTGGAAAGGTGGAGTCCTTATGTATTTTCGGTAACGTATAAATTATAGGACATTTCGGATATTTATTCATCATATATTCGCCACAATTTCCACTAATCCACCCGGCCGAAACCGCCATCTGCAGATGAACATCCAGCATAGCTTTGAACCTATTAGTGGGGTCTCCAGACAATCTCTCATATACATTACCATCAGACAATTGTTGTAACAATTCCTCCCTATAATAGGATTTATCTAATAGTACCACTGCACCTCCCTTGTCCGCAGGGCGTATTATCAGCTCACTATCATTTCGCAGTGAAGTAATGCCATCCCTCTCATGTTTGGTCAAATTGGAAAAATACTTATTGGTTCCTTTAAGTATCTCCGAGTTCTCCCTCTGCACTATGCCACAGTATGTCTTAATCGAGGTTGCTGTATTAGGGGGATCGAATACGCTCACTGGTCGAAATCTCTCCTTCTGTTCAAGTTTAGGTTTGTCTTTAAAGTGATCACGCAATTTCAATTTGCGCTGTAATCTATACATATCAACCTCCAAATCAAAGGCATCATTCTTTGTCACTAAAATATGCCTTACCCTTTAAACAACACAGGGATTGTTTGTCCATATATTGCAATATATTTAAGCTGGCCAACTACGTCAAAGTCATCCCATATCTGGCCAGTCCTACGCTTAATTTTCATCTGATTCATTAAGAATTCAATTGCTTAATTATACATTTTACAAAGGGACTAAGTTTTACCTGCAACTTACTAGCTGCTTTCAAAGTAAAACTCCCAAACTTGGCTGCGTAGGAAAATTAAGCGTAGGACTGGCCAGATATGGGATGACTTTGACGTAGTTGGCCAGCATTTTATAGTAGCAGTATGCACAAAATGTCTCTGTCTTAAATATATTGATAATGGGTTGAGTGCAGAGGACTCTTGTATTTGACTATATGTATTTTGTGGTCACAGCCTCATTGCACCCCCGCCTAATGGTTTTAAAAAATAGTGGTGAGCACAACTTTCCCTTGTTTGTTATAGTTATACACGAGCAGTGACCAGCTCCTTGTTGTAGCTCCCACCCTTCCCAGCTATAGTCAGGTGATCCCACTGGTGTCTAATAAAAGGGCAGCCAAGTTTGGGAGTTTTACTTTGAAAGCAGCTAGTAAGTTGCAGGTAAAACTTAGTCCCTTTGTAAAATGTATAATTAAGCAATTGAATTCTTAATGAATCAGATGAAAATTAAGCGTAGGACTGGCCAGATATGGGATGACTTTGACGTAGTTGGCCAGCTTAAATATATTGCAATATATGGACAAACAATCCCTGTGTTGTTTAAAGGGTAAGGCATTTTTTAGTAGCAGTATGCACAAAATGTCTCTGTCTTAAATATATTGATAATGGGTTGAGTGCAGAGGACTCTTGTATTTGACTATATGTATTTTGTGGTCACAGCCTCATTGCACCCCCGCCTAATGGTTTTAAAAAATAATGGTGAGCACAACTTTCCCTTGTTTGTTATAGTTATACACGAGCAGTGACCAGCTCCTTGTTGTAGCTCCCACCCTTCCCAGCTATAGTCAGGTGATCCCACTGGTGTCTAATAAAAGGGCAGCCAAGTTTGGGAGTTTTACTTTGAAAGCAGCTAGTAAGTTGCAGGTAAAACTTAGTCCCTTTGTAAAATGTATAATTAAGCAATTGAATTCTTAATGAATCAGATGAAAATTAAGCGTAGGACTGGCCAGATATGGGATGACTTTGACGTAGTTGGCCAGCTTAAATATATTGCAATATATGGACAAACAATCCCTGTGTTGTTTAAAGGGTATGCACAAAATGTCTCTGTCTTAAATATATTGATAATGGGTTGAGTGCAGAGGACTCTTGTATTTGACTATATGTATTTTGTGGTCACAGCCTCATTGCACCCCCGCCTAATGGTTTTAAAAAATAGTGGTGAGCACAACTTTCCCTTGTTTGATATCTATCTCTATCTCTATATATCTATCTCTATCTATATATATCTATCTATATATATCTATCTATCTATATATCTATATATATATCTATATATATATATATATATATATATATATATATATATATCTATATATATATATATATCTATATATATATATATATCTATATATAGGATAATGCACCCCCTACTGTAATTTATAAAGATATTAGAAGTCACAGAGGAGTTACGCAACCATATAAAAGCACGAAGTTCTTTGCCTCTGCTTTATATTATTGTACCCAATGCCACACTTACCCTTATATTTCCATGACTCTTGCGCATGTTGTATTGCTGCAGGTTGTGGCATAAGGGGAAAGAAGACACAGAGGATGGAAGATGCAGGGGGTGAGCAACACCTGAAATGAATGGAGAGGGACAAAGGGAGTGAAACAGATTGGAGAATGAGGGCACAAGACTGGAGAGAGATGTAGGTGGGAGGGGCAGACAGAGCGAGAATGACAGGGTGTGGGAGGGACAGAAGGAGCGTGATTGGAGAAGGAGGGGGGAGGAGCGGAACAGGGAGAAGAGAGACGCAGACAGATCGACAACGGAGATGGAGGGGTCAGAGAAGAGGGAGAGGTACACGGAGGCAGCAAACGGCAGACGCGGAGGGTGGAAGGGAAAGGGAGAATCGAGACGGAAGGAAAGGCAGCAAGAATAGAATAGGAGTGAGGGAGGAAGTAGGGAAGTGAGGTGGACAAGCAGAAAGGGAAAAAAAAGACACTCAATTAAAGCAGAACAAGCAAAATGTTTTCTGTTCTTTAATCAGAAAGAGGAAAATTTCAAAACTTAATTATAAGATGCAGCTTATGGTGTGCACAGATTCTGTATATTTGTATTTATAAATATGTGAGGAGGGAAGTGCTGTATTGATTCCATTAGAAAGTACAGTATGATGGTATAGCTTCAGTGGCGAACTACCAGGGGCACAAACGGTGCAGTTGCATCAGGGTCCCTGCACCCTTTATGGGGCCTGCCGCGTCCCAGGAAAATACTTGTAAAGCAGATTCCTTTTTCCTGCATCCCCCAGTGGTCCAGCCCACCTACAATCCCGATTGACCCAGCCCATCCACCATCCCGATTGGCCCAACCCATCCACCATCCCGATTGGCCCAGCCTGCCCTCAAACCTAATTGGCTCTGCCTTCCTCTGAACTCAATTGGCCCGCCCACCCCCAAATCCGATTGGCCCAGCCCACCGCTGAACCCTATTGGCCTATCCCAAAGTGGGCGGCCGTCATTGCAGCATCCAGAAGAGAGAGACTACAGCTGCTGCTGTGCTGCCCCAGAGCACGACTCCTCCCCCCCCTTCGCTGGCTGGGGACTGTGTGTGATGTGTGTTCGTTGGAGTGTCTGTCTGTGAGCGTGTGTCTGTCTCAGCGAGCGCGCTGTCTGTCTGAGCGCGCGCGCCTGTTGAGCGCGCGCCTGTTGAGCGAGCGCGCGTGTCTGAGCGCGCGTCTGTCTGAGCGAGCGTGTCTGAGCGAGCGCGTGTCTGAGCGAGCGCGTGTCTGTGTGTGAGCGAGTGTCTGTGTGTGTGAGCGAGCGTGTGTGTCTGTGAGCGTTTGTCTGTGAGCAAGCGTGCGTCTGTCTGAGCGAGCGTGCGTCTGTCTGAGCGAGCGTGCGTCTGTCTGAGCGAGCGTGCGTCTGTCTGAGCGAGCGTGCGTCAGAGCGAGCGTGTCTGTCAGAGCGAGCGTGTGTGTCTGTCTGTGAGCGTGTGTGTCTGTCTGTGAGCGTGTGTGTCTGTGAGCGTGTGCGTCTGTCTGTGAGCGTGTGTGTCTGAGCGAGTGTGTGTCTGAGCGCGCGAGCGTGCGTCTGAGCAAGCGTGTGTCTGTCTGAGCGAGCGTCTGTCTGAGCGAGCGTGCGTCTGTCTGAGCGAGCGTGCGTCTGTCTGAGCGTGTGTCTGTCTGAGCGTGTGTCTGTCTGAGCGTGTGTCTGTCTGAGCGTGTGTCTGTCTGAGCGTGCGTCTGTCTGAGCGAGCGTGCGTCTGTCTGAGCGAGCGTGCGTCTGTCTGAGCGAGCGTGCGTCTGTCTGAGCGAGCGTGCGTCTGTCTGAGCGAGCGTGCGTCTGTCTGAGCGAGCGTGCGTCTGTCTGAGCGAGCGTGCGTCTGTCTGAGCGAGCGTGCGTCTGTCTGAGCGAGCGTGCGTCTGTCTGAGCGAGCTTGCGTCTGTCTGAGCGAGCGTGCGTCTGTCTGAGCGAGCTTGCGTCTGTCTGAGCGAGCGTGCGTCTGTCTGAGCGTCTGTCTGAGCGAGCGTGCGTCTGTCTGAGCGTCTGTCTGAGCGAGCGTGCGTCTGTCTGAGCGTCTGTCTGAGCGAGCGTACGTCTGTCTGAGCGAGCGTACGTCTGTCTGAGCGAGCGTACGTCTGTCTGAGCGAGCGTACGTCTGTCTGAGCGAGCGTACGTCTGTCTGAGCGAGCGTACGTCTGTCTGAGCGAGCGTGCGTCTGTCTGAGCGAGCGTGCGTCTGTCTGAGCGAGCGTGCGTCTGGCTGAGCGAGCGTGCGTCTGGCTGAGCGAGCGTGCGTCTGGCTGAGCGAGCGAGCGTGCATCTGGCTGAGCGTGCGTCTGGCTGAGCGTGTGTATGTGTCAGTGTGTGTGTTTGTGATTGTGTGTCTTTCTGTCTTTGTGGAGGATTTGATACCCTTATTGTTTTACTGTACTTTGTTAAGATTTTTCCGTTTACGAATTTGGCTGGTTTTGGGCTACTTTGAAAATGGCTTTTGGCTACTTTTTGGCTAGTTTTTTTTGTAGCCTTTGGCTGGTTTTGAAATGAAACCTAGCAACCCTGAGAGAGCAGAAGAGGAGGGCGAAACAGAATGTAGGAAGAATGTAGGGTGGACAATATAAGTGTAAATACATGGTGGTTGGGGAGAAAATAAGATCGCTTATAATACATGAGTGATACTCAGAGTTAACTGTATAACTCAGCCTGCAGCCTTGTGCCTTTATATGGTCACAGAACAACCCCTCAGTGACTTCTAATATCCTTATTTACAATAGGGGGTACATTATACTTTATAATACACTTGTGATACTCCGAGTTCCCTGTTTAACTCAGCCTGCAGCCTTGTGCCTTTATATGGTCACAGAACCCCTCAGTGACTAGTAATATCCTTATCATTTACAGTAGGAGCTACATCATGCCTTATATCATTATAATACAGTGAAACCTCCATTTTACGTTTCCTTTTTACATGCAACGTTTGGATTAACTTTTAGTATGTTATATAATGGCTAATTCTAAGCAACTTTTCAATTGGTCTTCAATATTTATTTTTTATTGTTTTTGAATGTTTTTCCTTCCTCTTCTACATCTTTCCAGCATTTAGATGGGGGTTATTGACTGCATCTGAAAACAAATGCTTTGTAAAGCTACACGTTTACTGTTGCTACTTTTTAATGACTAATTTATGGATATTGACCCTCTTCTATTCATATTTCAGTCTCTTATTCCAATCAGTGCATGGTTGCTAGGGGAATTTGGACACTAGCAACCCAACTGCTGAAATTGCAAACTGGAGAGCTGCTGAATAAAAAGCTAAATAAGTAAAAAAAACACAAATAATAAAAAATGAAAACCAAATACAAATTTTCTCAGAATATTCCTCTCTACATCATACTAAAAGTTAACTGATAGGTGAACAAAAGCCTTATGGGGGGCCCAGTTGTAAATTTCTGTACCGGGGCCCTTAGGGGTCTAGTTATACCACTGGGTGTTCAGAGACATACTGCCTCCTCAAATCCAGCTAAATGCAGTCAAAATGATTGGGAGGCATTTCATAATACAGATGGACAATGACCCAAAACATACAGCCAAATCAACCCAGGAGTTTATTAAAGCAAAGAAGTGGAATATTCTTGAATGCCAATTCTCAAACCCAATTGAGCTGCATTTCACTTGTTGAAGACTAAACTTTGGATAGAAAGGCCCAAAAACAAACAGCAACTGAAAGCCGCTGCAGTAAAGGCCTGGCAGAGCATTAAAAAGGAAAAAACCCAAAATCTGGTGATGTCCATGAGTTCAAGACTTCAGGCTGTCATTGCCAGCAAAGGCTTTTCTACCAAGTATTAGAAATGAACATTTTATTTTCTGTTTTTTAATTTGTACAATTACTTTTGAGCCCCTTTAGCTTTAGTTCCTCACATTTTTATGCAATCTTTTTGTTCAACCCACTGAATTAAAGCTGAAAGTCTGCAGTTCAACTGCATCTGAGTTCTTTCAATTAAAATTCCTTATCCTAATGTACAGAACCAAAATTAGAAAAAAAAAGTCTCTGTCTGACTAGGTTATTGCCCGGGTGCCAGCATAGGGATATACATAACATAAACCAGGATACGGCACTCACAGGGGCTTGATGC